>NC_066884.1:7671259-7871259 GCF_022985175.1 Labeo rohita | reverse complement strand
TTGTTTAGTGTATTGTGTGTTGCACACATTTTACTGTAAAACTACTGAAATGTGCAACTCTTTAAGCCTTCAAAGAATTTATAATCATAAAATCAATTCATATTGATTTTATAAATCAATACATACATGCATAGACATAGAAATAGTTCTCTCTCTATAAAATATACACAGTCTGCTCCCTGAAAAGAGAATTTCAGGTATTTCAGAAGAACAGTTAACATTAAAACAATCTGTTGAGTATAAAGAGTGTTGAATAATTGCACATGCAGTGTTGATGGCTGCCCATCGGGTCCTTTAAATACTCGAAAAAGTATATTTAACAAAAAAAGAAAAAGACAAAGACAAAAAAAGAAAAGTTGTTTTTAGTTTTTGTATTAAATATATAGATATATTTTTATACTTTAATGTTTATAGTACATATATATATAGATAGATAGATATTTTTAATTATTTATTTATTTATTTTTAATGGTTTTAAATAACCTTTTGTGGAATGGAAAGGTTCAGTTGATGTTACAGGTTCTTCACGGAACCATAAAAGACACCAAATTGGAGCCTTTATTTTTAATAGTGTATTGTATGTATTGTAGTTATTTAATGCAACAGTTGTGATGGCAGCATATAACAACAATGCAAATGTAAAAATCACACTCTCACAACATTATTTTGGGGTGATATATATTTCATTTTGTTTACAAATAACATCTATCATTGCTTCAAATATTACATTAGCCATATCTTTTTTTCATAGCTGAAATAAATATATTGCACTTAAAAAAGGCATCAAAACAAAAACCGTCAGACGTCTCTTTATGAGTAGGATACAGCTGACTTAGAAATACACACAAACAAACAAACAAACAAAAAAGGCATAAAGAAAAAACATTTGCTAATATATTGCAACATACATACTAGACTGTTCATAAATCAAAGGCTTGAAATGGTGGGCACATTTTTTATCAGCTTTACCTCAGACATCACATTCAATCTGAACCATGGAAATGCACAGACTGACTGAATATTTTGTGTGGCTCTGTTTGTGTATTTATGCTTGTCTGTTCTGTTCAGATTTGAAGGATGCATAAAAAAGGCAGAATCATTAACTTCCTCACACACACTCTCACACACACACTCCAGTCTTCATCTGGCTATTACAGCAAGCGCTGTTTCTCTGTGATTTGGTTACAGGATGCTGATGAATTGTTGTCGATGTGACTATACAAATAGGAACACTTCAGCCACAAATCACCCAATTTCCCTCATTCCCCTGAGGAAGACGAGCCTATTATTTAAAAGTTAGCCCATTATTTACAGGTGTAGACTTCCTGTAAGCTGGCTGTCGACAAGAGTGGCTACAGATCAGTTTCTGGGGCTGGAAAGAAATATTAGCCAGCTACAAAACAGCAACCTGTCCATTTTTTGTGGTTCCAACATGTAGAAATGGCCTCACGGTGTCCACAGGTTCATATAAGTTGCAGTTCACCCTCGTCACACTGTCGTGATTTAGTTTTTCTCGCTGAAGGCCGACTAAACAGTTTAAGTTCCCATTGACTTCCATTGACAAAAAAATATATAATGGAACTCAATGGAATCCGAAACTGTTTGGTTACCTACATTCTTCAAAATATCTTTTTTGTGACTAATGAGGGTGAGTAAATGATGACAGAACTTCCGTTTCCTTGAAGAACTGTCTCTTTAAATATAAAACAAAATGAAATGCCTTAAACAGATTTTACAGAAAATAAACGTATCTGACCAGAAAGATAAAACCAGCTTGTCCAGCATGTACACATGTATACTGTTTCCATCCAGTATTGCGGTTTTCAAACAGCACAGCGCCCTCTAGTGTTGACATTTTGAACACAAGGGCTGAGTGGTTGGCAGCTCCACAGATACTGTATCATATCATTATGAGGCGATGGATCAGAATGGTGAATGAGAAACAGCAGTAGTCCAGTGTTACGTTCAGTGAGTTATGTTCTCTCTCATTTGGCTCTGGGTGGCAATAAAGGCATGAGATGAATGATTAAAGAGATAGTTCACTCAAAAATGAAAATTCTGTCATCATTTATTCACCCTTATGTCATTCCAAACCTGTATGAGTTTCTATCCTAGAAAATATTTTGAAGATAGTTGGCTCTCATTCACTTGCAAAACACAAAAGAATATATTTTGACAAAATTTGCCGCCTAAACCCTCTCGGTTCCCATTTACTTTTAGAACACAAAAGAAGATATCTTGACGAAATTTGGCACCTAAACTCTTTCGGTTCCTATTCACTCCAAGAACATGAAAGAAGATGAACACAAAAGACATTGTGACGAAATTTGACGCCTAAACACTCTTGGTTCCCATTTACTTTTAAAACACAAAAGAAGATATTTTGACGACATTTGGGACCTAAACTCTTTCGGATCCCATTTACTTCTAGAACATGATAGAAGATGAACACGAAAGAAGATACTGTGACGAAATTTGGCGCCTAAACACTTTCAGTTCTCACTTCTAGAACACAAAAGAAGATATTTTGATGAATTTTGGCACCTAAATGCTTTGGGTTCCCGTTCAATTCTAAGACATGAACAAAGATATTTTGACCAAATTTGGTGCTTAAACACCTTCGGTTCCCATTTACTTTTAGAACACAAAAGAAGATAATTTTGACGACATTTGGCACCTAAACTCTTTCGGTTCCTGTTCACTTCTAGAACACAAACAAAGATATTTTGACGAAACTTGGCGCCTAAACACTTTCAGTTCCCATTTACTTCTAGAACGCGAACGAAGAAATTTCGATGAATTTAGTACACGAAAGAAGATATTTACTTCTAGAACACAAAAGAAGATAGTTTGAAAAATGTTGATAACCAAAACAGTTTCAGTTCAGTTCAGTTCAGTTTTTTTCATTATATAGACCAGACTATTTGGGTATCAATCTTCAAAATATCTTCTTTCATGTTCCTTTGAAGAAGGAAACACATACAGGTTTGGAACACTCATGGAACATGAGGGTGATTAAATAATGTCAGAATTTTCATTTTTTAAGATGAACTATCCCTTTAAAGGTAGCATTAACACATCTGCAGATGAAGACGGATCTCTGAGTCTCTTATCAACACTAAAAACTCATGCTTGAAGTTCTGTTTTACAAGAATCCGTGTCCGTTCGCTTTTTCTCCAGCACAACTGCACGAAGCAGCACGTCCGGGTCGTTAGTCAATGTTATTTACATGTGGTTCTTCCTTTCGTGTAAGCATGTGTATGGGTGCCGTATGTCTTCGCATGCCGGTGATAGGGAAATCTTATCATTCCTGAAGTGGCAGGAATCATACAAACGGGGTCATGACTGTGGAAGAATGGCGCAGTCCCTGGATGGCGGCGTAGGGCCCTTGCTGGAAATAGTGGTGGTAGCGTGGCATGTGGAAGGAGGGGAAGGTCGGCCCGCTGCCCTGCATGGAGCCGGCCAGGGCAGATGGGGTGAGAGGCATGCCTAGACGACTGTAAGGGGGTAGAGAGCCCTGGATGGGGTGGGGAAGAGGACTGGCCAGGGACGCTGTGCTGGTTCCGATGGCAGACAGAGACTGAGGATGCTGAAAGCCGGAGAAGCCAGATGTGGTGGTGACCCAGGAGCTGAGGGAGAGGTTGTCCGATGCGGTGAATGCTGAACCTGCAGGGAAAGAATTGAATGCATTATTTGCACCATAAAATAAGCACATTTGCACTTCAATGTATAAAACATTAGTGATTTGTACAGAAAAAGACTTTACAATAAAAACCTGTTAACTGATACCTTACAATCTTAAAAATTAAGGTTCCAAAAGATTCCACAGAACCATTCTTCGTTCCCTAAAGAACCTTTGAGTAAACAGTTCTTTAAAAAAACGTTTTTTTCTTAGCATGAAGAACATTTTAAAAATCAAAAGCACATTTTCCGCTATCAAGAACCTTTTGTGGAATGAAGAGGTTCCAAGATTCTTAATGGAACTACAGATGCCAATAAATAATATATTTTTGTAATCAAAATGACATGAAATTTACTTTTTAGGGTAAATAGAAACATGACATATGATTGCATTGATTTTGCATTTTAAGTCATGTGTGTTACCCTGAAGGTTCTTCATCTTTTTGTGTACCTTTAAATGTGCAGAAATAGTGCTGAGGTCCAAATGAACATATACTTAAGTATATTTGATTGTGCTAAAGTGAAACTACTGCAAGTATACACTACCAGTCAAAAGTTTTTGAACAGTAAGATTTTTAATAATTTAAAGAAGTCTCTTCTACTCACCAAGCCTGCATTTATCCAAAGTCCAGCAAAAACAGTAAAATTGAAATATTTTTACTATTTAAAATACTTGTTTTCTATTTGAATGTATTATAAAATGTCATTTATTCCTGTGATTTAAAAAAAACAGATTTTAAGCTTTTGAATGGTATAGTGTATAATGTTACAGCAAAAATTTACTCAATTGTTTTAAATATTATTAATAATAATAATAACAATAATAAATGTTTTTGAGCAGCAAATCAGAATATTAAAAAATGATTAGTGGATCATGTGACTGGAGTAATGAATCTAAAAATTCAGCTTTGAAATCAAAGGAATAAATTACATTTTAAAATATATTCAAATTGAAAACAGTTATTTTAAATAGTTTTTGCTGTACTTTGGCTCAAATAAATGCAGGCTTGGTGAGCAAAAGAGACTTCTTAAAAAATTCTTTAAAATCTTACTGTTCAAAAACTTTTGGCTGGTAGTGTACTTCAGGTAAACTTTAAATCATACAATAACAGTGATACTAAAACACATTTTTGGCATAATATTAAGAAATGTGCATTGTGCAATAAAAAATACTCCAAATAAAGTTTAATTATAATTTTATATCAACAAGTCTTAAGTCTATGTCATTGTTGTATTAAATAAAATGTATTAATGGATTTGAAGTATACTTAGTATGAAATAAATGTATTTTAAATAAATTATAGCATAGGATTTTTTTAACTACAGTTATTATATAGGTTATCACTACATTTGCATTTTTAGTTACAAAGCTAATTTTGGTAGTTTAAATAAATTGATATAATAAGATTACACCATTTTGTAAAAACTATACAGTCAGCCTGGAACTATACAGTCACTGTATTTTTTCTTTCTTGCTTTCACAGCTGCTTGTTTTAGGCAAAAAAGTAAATTTAACAATATTTTTACAGTATAATTTTCTCTTACCTCTACTGTGTGCTGAGTGGCCATCTTCACCCAAGGTTTCCTCATCACCAGCATAAGTCCGAATGGGCGACCGGGCGTAAGAGTGCTTGTGGATCAAGCTCTCAACACTTTCCCTACAGCAAAAACCAAAAGACAATAGCCCAAAATATATCTCTATATCCACAACCACTTACACAAACATTGGACCCTACTGACTTTCATTACATGTACAGAAGAAATACAGTCTTACAGGTTTGAAATAACATGAGGCTGAGTAAATGATGCCAGAATTTTCACTTGTATATTTTGTGATATTTTTTTTTATGTTTTTGCCTTTTTATTTCAGTTTTGGTTATATGATAACACATCAAGGTAAACTAAAGTAAAGTAAGTGAAGAACTTTTTTTTACTATTCTAACTTTTTAAACCATACATGATGGTGTAAATATGTCCATTTCATGGTACAAATTGTGTGTTCAACAGATCAGACGGCTCATACAAGCTTAAACAACAAGCGCATAAAAATATGTTAACACACAGCAAGTGCGTAGAGAGAAGCGTGTCTGCTAGGCTTGCAGTAAGTGCATTAGCTCCTGTTAGATTAGACTCCTCAGACAGGCCGAGATGGTCTGCATCACAAGAGCCATGCGTCCACATTAGCCTCCCAATTAGGTTAGGAAAGTGCAATATCTGTCAGCAGCGCAATACAAATATGTGTGTTTTTATCTGCGATGCGCTCCCGAGGAGAGGGGCCTCGCAGCCCTACAACTTGGGTGGCTGTTTTCAATCAGTCACGGGGCCCAATTGAATTACGCTGTGTTTTAGTGCAGTGCCCGACTCCAGACTAATGCGATTTCTGCAGCTCCCTGAAGATCAATTGATCAGATCTAATTCACAGCCCTTCCAAAGAGAAAAAGAAATAGAGAGACGGAGAAAGAGAGAGAGAGAGAGAGAGAGCAGGATGCATTTTTGTGTGGTATTTTTGGAAGTCATTGACTTTCGCTTGTTCTTTCGTTGGGGGCTCAAATGGAACTTGCTGGCAAATGTTTAACTGGAATGCTAATTTGAGAGTACATTGCCAAAATCGGCCATTTCCAGCATTTCTAGCTTTATCAAATTATTTTTGGTTCATTCAATCACTTTTCTTGTGAATCTTGGGTTAGAATGACCATTTTTCTTGTGCATTTTCATGTAGTATACATACGTATATCGTAAATTGACGTAATTAAAATATATGATATTTTGAGAACATATAACACATTCACAGGTTGGCAAAATTCATGCATATACATATATTAAATATATATTAAAAAATATAATATGAAAAGTAATTTTAAATCTAGTTTTGTTCATGAAAAAAAATATTTTGATTGATTCAGTGATATTAATATATATATTTTTAACCTTTTTTGTTATGATAATATTTTTAATTAATAATAATTATTAACTAGCCACATAAAGTGTGCACACTTGTAAGTTAATGTTTTTTTTCTCCAGCTTTCATTGAACTATTCCGCCCACACATGTCTAGGTCTAATGAGACTCTAATGAAAAGCCACTTGTGCACTTGTTAATGAGTTTGGCTGAACGTTCCCCACCACACACGCGTTTCACTCCCCAGAGCAGCTGCTCCTCCCTCTGCAATCAGTCACTGCTCTGAACACGGGTCAGAAATCAACACGCGGGTAGCAGCAGAATTCCTCATACCTCTCAATATCCGTGAGTCTGGAGGAGTCTCTGAAGCCTTTGGCAAAAGGGTTGCTGTCAATCTTCAGTTTGGTTATCTGTAGTGAAAATAGGAAACGACCAAATTAATCCAGCAGTTCTATTCCTCTCCCACATGATTTCATGAGCATTAAATTAAACATAAGGCATAAACATAAACTGTTCTACTAAAACTGAATCAATATTTGCCAAAATATACTCAGTTATTTTTTTTTTATATTCAAAATAGGTTTATAATTTACAGCGGAACAGCTTTAATAGCCAGTGGAGGAAATACATACTCAAAACAAACATTTAGACAAAAAATATAGCTACACTGGCTTTTCCAGCTGGCTTGCAAAGGAATTAAAAAACTGGTTGATTTGTACTCACCAGCTGGTTCTGGTAAGCAGTGACTGCAGTGAAAACTGTCTCAGTGAAGACAAATGTACGAAACTCCTCAGACTTTAGATTAAGAAGTGACGCTGTGTGATCTTTCTTCTTGATGATATGAACTCGGGGTTGGTACTTGTGCATGGAGTTCAGGATGATCTGTTGAAGAAAGTAGAATTTATGTTTTCTATTTATATTTTATTATTATTTTTAAGTATATTTTTTTATTATATTACATTTTTTATATTCATATAATTTATATAATTAATTATTTATAGAATATATGTGTTGCAGGAAAACTATAAATAAATTACTGAAAAGTTTTTTATTATTATTATTATTATTATTATTATTATTATTATAATTACTGGACCCAGGGCTAGGCTCTATGTTTTTTTTGTTTTTTTTTCATCGTGTGTTATTATATATATTACTGCAGGCATTGCTATTTAGTTACTATATTATATTACTATTTACTAATTACATTTTATCGTCAGTCTACTTTTCCTTTAAATATGCTGTGTTGTATATCCAAACAGGCTATTTGAAAATATCATACTTAAAATAACATCGTCATATTTTTTAAAAACACAAAAGAAAGAACTGGTCTTCACAGTCACTTTTTTTTTTTTATAAAGCAAATTGTGTTTACCAATACAAATACAGTTTTTTTTATTTTCATAAAATCATTAGCTTATGATTAATACACGTTGACATACACAGAATAAAATGTAAAGCCGCAATTGCACAATGATTTAAAATATAGCCTTCTGCTTACGTGTCCGTGCTGGTCCAGTTCGTTGTTTGTAAGCTTCACTTTTTCGAAAGAAACCATTTGTTTCAATAACTGTTCTCCCGTAAACGGCGAATCTGGATGCACGTACAACCTGTAAAAAAAAACAAACAAAAAATATTCTTGCGGTCGATCCGTTTGGATATATGCGCATTATTCGATTTCTATTTACATTGTAGGCTGTCCTTATGATTTGCCTACATTTGACAACATTTTTATTTGGATTTGAAATGACTATAAATGACTATAGGTAAATAGGTAAATAGATGCTTATTTAAGTATTATAGGTAAATAGATGCTTATTTAAGTTTAAAAAACATGAAATTATAGAACGTGCGAAATTCAAATCGAATTACCGCATCAGCTATGTAAGGCTATCTAAAATAATATGTTTTATAACTATTTATTCCCTTTTTTAGTTACACCGGCTGTTCATATTTTGTTGATGATTTAACAGATTTTTTACGTTGTCAAAAATGGCAAAACAATGCATAGCCTACAGGTAATATGAAAAGTTTCTTACCTAGCAGGTAAAGGTGGATCTGCCTTTCCCGCCACAAGCCATGAGGATCTATGATAGGCGTATCGATATCTCTTATTGTCCACCGGAACGATGTCCATTAGTACGATATATTTGGCGTCCGGATCCACTCCGGAAAATGACACACGAATTGTCGGAAACATTCGTCTGTTGAAACAGCATAATGAGCGCAAGTGGCATTTACGGGAGTAAACATTTTTGGTGTGTGAATAGGCCTGTGAAGGTTCAAATATGTAAAACAATCGAGCTGAAGTAGCCTATTTTAACATATTTACATATTTAAAACCATGGCTACTCACAACTGTCCTCTAAAAATATAGGCCTGCTAAATGAGTCTACTAAACAAATTCGTATTCTGGTTTTAAATATATGAAAGGTAAAATAATGTAAGCTTACCTTCCGGATTTTGTGATGATCATTTCCGTGCCGAGTTCATGGAACTTGTCCCACAGTTCTTTCGTTTCTAGGCTGCAGGAAATCTTGGCCATCTCCTCGCTGGGCACGCCGGGGGTCGTAGGAATGAGCGGCTCGGTACATAACGGAGCGCCGCTGCAGCCGCCGCCGCTGCTGCTGCTGCTGCTGCTGAAGTCGCCGTGGGTTTCCAGCGAAGGCAGGTCGGAGAGGTTTGGATGGCACGACGACTTCTCCACGAATTGTTCTACAATTAAAAACAAAACACTGAATTATGAAATACATATGTACACAAATATATTGCAGTTAAATAAATGTTAAATAATGCCTGGAACAAGTACGCAGAATTTTATTAGCATAATTCTAATAATTAATAATTTCACAGTTATACAGAGGAACAAAATACCATTTACATTATTCGCTTTAACATTGTATATTCGTTTTTTTGTTTAATTATTACGAGCCTATATGAAATGTAAAAATAAATAAATGCATGTAGAAACAATTTACACTGCTATTCTTTATAGATACAAAACAAACAAATCAATAAAATAATTAGTTTTATGTGTTTGAATATTTATTAACGCATTAGTATTTTTATTTTCTTTTTTTACATTGTAATTAATTTTGCCTTGAATTTAATATTACAAACTGCATAGAAGCACCAAAAATACTCCAATGCAATAGGCATGAAACCCACAACTATTATTGTTTTTAAATATTCCAGTTACTGCTTAGACGTCACTCTTTTTTTATATTGCAAATGTAAATAAATGGTTTGTCGTTTGTTAGTTTACCTCTAAAATTAAATCTCGATTTGCCAGGCAAGTGTACGAAATCTTAACAAAACAGCACAATTAGCCAAATGCATAATTTGACTTTTTGATGTAAGGTTTCCTCAAATATATATCTTAAAACGGTTTAAAAATAGAATTACTCCTCATACTGACAGGTCACAATTTTGCCCCGTTTCCTTGGGATATTTAAATTTTTACAAAAGCAGATGCACATGCAATTGTGTAACCCACTGGAAAACTATGCAACTATTTAAATACTATTTTACTATTTTATAATAGGCTATTTTCCATTATGTAAAACTGCTGTAGTTTGACACTGGTATCACCGTACGTCTCACGTGCAGACTCGTGTCACTGTAACAAAACCCAAAAAACACACTCAAAACTCGTTAGAGACTCAGATCTGCTCTTACCCAGCGGCTTGATGGTATTTTCCTCCGACTCCTTGTCCTTCGATTTCCCACTTGACATGAGTGCGGCTATGGAGAAAGCATTCGCCCTCGAAGAGAGCTGAGGCTTTGGGGAAGAGGTGTACTCCATGATGCGAGTGCTCAAAACTATTCTCGGCAGCACAAAAAGCCCCGAAACGACTTTCAATTGCAAGATGATATTTAAGTCAGGACTAAGAAGATCGCAGTCTACAGGCTGTTGCGAGTGCTACTTCCAAATCGGTTGGGACATTGTGCGTCTTGCTCCAGTCACCCTCTAGTTCTCTTGCACAAGCAAGGTTTTCATTGTAAGTGTTGGGACACTTGCAGTCTCCTTAATTTCACTAGCCCCTCCGTCGTACACAACCACGACCAATCGTTGTGTTGCTTCTAGATCATTGGCTCTTCAACACCTCCACTGTAAGCGGTCAGAGTATTTACAAACTACTACGGTGACGGCTGAGCTCATGCATATTAATTAATTCTCGTGACGTCGACTTTCCTGATTTGTCGAATGTTTGACGCTTGTGAGCGGGCGTCAGGGAGCTGGCGAATCATAACGAATACATTTTTGATAAAGGCGTGGCTTATTAATATTTATTAACTTTTGCAACCTCATGCAACGTCAGAACGACGTTTTAATATTCATGAGATCGCACAAAGTGATTTCAAATACTGAGCGCTGCGTGGACCTGAGAAAGCTGTCAAAATGCTAAATAAACTTCATCAGTGTTTAACACGTCACATCTGTCTACACTAAAACGCCGGTTATGTATATAAGCTTCCATCATGCATGAAAACGTACATGTTCACATTTTGTAAGGGAATAATAGTTACAGACTTCCTTAACGTGACAAATGTTTTATCACCTACAGTTCAACTAATTATATATATATATTTTATATTAATAAGTCTTATATTAATTTCCTACATTTTTAGTGAGTATATTTTTGTTATGACAAAATCTGTTTATCTCCGACACAAACACACGTCCATCCAGACGTATTTAAAACTTAAATATAATTATTTTAGTTAAATTTAAATTAATAAAAAATTAAGAATTTTAAATTCTCCAGTTATACTGCTATACATATAAATGTTGGAAAGCAAAAACAACATAGGTTATTAATTAATTTCCTGATTTTGTCTCTTGTAACGACACGTTCCTGTGTGGAACTGTCCTTACAAACAAGATAAAATATCAGGAAATCGATATATTTACTAAGTTGAAACATTAGTAAGTAATTCATAAATTAGAACAGAAAAGTCAAAACAAAACTAAAGAAAAATACTAAATAACATAAATAGGCCTAGGACAATTCTAAATTATTATTCTAGAATTAAATGCATGGTTTTGGTTGCTTCTGTTTTCCTCATTTTGTAAGTCGATTTGGATAAAAGCGTCTCGTAAATGACTAAATGTAAATGTACAATGTAATAATAATAATAATTATTATAATTATTATTATTATTATCTGTGTTTTTATTTTCGTAGATTCAGTAACATTCCTTATCTGATTTGTAACAATTACACGTTTCTGGTTTTTTTTCCCCCTGCGTTATCCTTTTGAACTTTTGATAAGAACAAATCCTGTCTAGACGCCACCTCAAGCCACCGCTCTCCCTTTATGCCAAAATTGAGACACAGGCCCTTTGTCAAGTCAAACACTTAGTAAGCTTATGCCGATCAAGCTTGGTAAAATCATTAGTGCAGATTTTAACTAACACGTTTCCCACAAATAAAGCTCTGGTCTGCGCGTTACGCCTACCCTGGGTTCAACTGGTCAGTTGTGGCGTGATGAGACTTAAGAGTACAACTTCTAAGTGCTTATTTTAATAGCATAAATTTCATATATATGAATACACACAATAAAAGTATCTTATCAATTTTGGATTATTCCCAATTATCTATTAATCTGTGCTTTTGCAGTCTATAGCCTACACTCTCTGCGCGTGCTCGTGCTGCGTGAGAGTCTGTATATAAATATATATCCCAAAAGCGCTGACTCTTGTGTTTTTTCCGCTTGAGGAATCACCTCATCCTCAATGTCACTCTCTCTGGAGAGACGCAAGAGCCCCAGATCTACAGCGTTTAAACCCATTAAGGCGACACTCAAATGCAAATCCAATGCTGCAGATATATTATAAGGGACCTTGGCTGGAAAAAAATTAGATTACTGTGCAATTGCCAGCGGATAATGTGCTAAAAGCTTTCCCACTTAGCGTAACTCCTTACTGAATATTATTCACACTTTCGGGGCCGATGTGCCAGCCGGCCCATAGCGACTTTTAAAGATACAGTAAACCCCCGAAACGTGCCCGTCAGGTGCGGTGTTGCCATGTCCGCTTGTTATAAGCGACTTTGGACTACAATTTGCTAGCTAGTGCTTGACAAAAATGTGACCTACAACTAATCACAGTTGCCAAATCTTCCTACCTGCTGTTCAAGCGAAATATATTATGCAATTTTAATTCTGTGTATGTATTGACTTATAATTTATATAGAATATATGCACAACATTGTAGCCTTTTCTTATTATTATTTTTAGTTTAGAGCATAAGTTTATTGAAATAAAACATTGTTATGCAATTATCAATTTAGCATTGTATAATTTGTTTTATGCAACCTTATGCTTTTTAGTGCTTTTTTATGATGAATGATTCAACTCGCTTGTTTTTATTTATTTATTTATTTTAAACCAGTTTGGTTGTTTTCTTGCGACATCTGGCAACACTGGTCAAACGTCTCAAACATTTCATACTGGCAAAAATAATAGGAACCTAACAAACAGGAACTATGTTTGAAACACACACCTGATGGACGCATTTCGGGGATTGCTGAATTATGTCCCAAAACAAGGATGGCGTTCAACAGACGACTGTTTTAATAATTTTTGTACATCGGACTTGAGACAATATAACGCTGGTGAGCCAAATTAAAACTTTAAGGAATTAAGTAATATAATTAATGCGCTGCCCGTAATTATTTATAGGGCATTGCGTAAACAATGTTGTTATGAATATGTTGACAATTACTATGAAATCAATATATCTAAGGATGCATTGTAGGCCAAATCATTCACAACATTATAAATCATTACCAAGTCTCAAATATTTGATTTAAATATTTATTTTAGTAAGGCCTGTATCAGTGCTCTTCAATGTAAATAATGTTTTTTGAGTGAAAATCGTGAAAATAATTGTTTATAGCTTCTTCACCTCAATATTAACCCGTCATGATCATCAGACATGGGGATTGCATATTGTTTTTTGTTATTTTAATAATTTAATATTATTAATTATATGAATACAGTATATATTCATACATATTAGTATATAAGCAGTCGTAAGTATAGCACGGGTATTTTGTAGCAATAGCCAACAATACATTGCATGGGTCAAATGATCTATGTTTCTTTCTTTTATAACAAAAATAATTAAGATATTAAGTAAAGAATAAGATCATGTTCCATGAAGATATTTTGTAAATTTCATAAATATCAAAGCTTAATTTTTGATTAGTAGTATGCATTGCTAAAAACTTCATTTGGACAACTTTAAAGGTGATTTTTCTCAATATTTAGGTTTTTTTTTTTTTTTTTTTTTGCACCCTCAGATTCCTGATCAGATATATTGTTCAATCCTAACAAACCATACATCAGTGGAAAGCTTATTTATTCAGGTCAAATTCCCATATGAATGGTTTTGTAGTTCAGGGTCACATATTAAAAAACTTTTTGTGGCCAGTTGTTAAACCACTTAACTTTTTGTGGTGTCAGATTATTTAGATTTTGTATTAATATTGTTGTTGTTTAAAAATTAGAGTATTGCTTTATGCCCATCAGGAAATGTCCACATTTTGTTTCAGTTTATGCAGACTCACATTATCATTCTTCTTTTTATTATGTCATGAAGTGTGAATTATATTGTCAGTATTAAAATTCCTGCTGGGCCAATATTAAGTGGATTAATTATATTCAGGATTAATCCAGAGGCGTGAAATGCAACAATCATCCTCCATTCAGAGACCTCAACAGGAAAAGTAAAACATTCGCTCAGCTGTACTAAGTTGCCATGGTTAGTAATGACCTTAAAATTCTAGGGCAGCAAAGTAAGTCCCATTGCATCAGGCTGGTTCAAAGAAACTAGAGAAGCTTTTCCATTTTCCACCCATGAGAAGTGCCCTCATATTCCCCCTTTCGCTTTCAGGCGAAGGCAAGCCCTTTCCAAGCTAGCCCGGGCTGACAGGCATGCAGTGGCCGAGCCAGTGCCTCCGTTCATATGACTAATTAGACAAGCTTCACGCTGCGCTGTTCTTTTTGATGCTGAGCCTGGTGCTAATTGCCACGTCCGTCTTGGGGCACATGGAGGTTAAGTTCAAATGCAGCGCCGGCTCGCTGCACTCCTCCACCCCGCCGTCTACATGGCCCCTTCCCAACCTTTTTTTGCCCTGACCTGGGCCGTGACCGGAGCCTGTTGGGGACAGGCGGTGTGTGCAGGGAATACAGACTGTAGAGGGTAAGGGTAATGCAGAGAGGGTATTAGACGTATCTCAGATTAGGCTCATTAAGGACTGAAAAACGAATGAGGTGTCTTGGCTCAAGCAGGGCTAAATCAACCCAGGAAGTCTGAGTCTGACCTCTTGCCTTCTCATCACCTCAACCCTTCTGTTCTTCCAGCCTGTGGCAGTCATTTTTACCGGGCCCATCAGAGGGGGAAGGCAGCCCCAAGTAAGAGTGAAAGTGCCTTAAAGTCATTAGTCTTGTGTGAGTGAGTGAGAACTTGTCAGAGTGATGCTCATAGTTTGGTTAACGCTGAGATGTCACAAGTAAACAGGCTGCCGATAGTACTGATGGATGTGGTTTCGACTTTTTGGGTGTGACCTTTAACACTAATTTGTTTACACCGCCCATCCATTCTACTGTGGTTATCGTTGGTGCTTTGAGTTAAATCATTTATTAGAATGGCATTTATTAAGCACAGCCAAAATGAGTTCAGAAGAGCAACATTTATCTGAAATAGAAATCTTTTGTAACATTGTATGTGTCTTTATCATCACTTTTGATCAATTTAAAGCTTCCTTGCTAAATAAAAGTATTATTTCTTTCATTCTTTCACAAAAAAATTATACTGACTTGCATATTGATTTATAATAATAATAATAATAATAATAATAATAAATGTTTCTTGAACAGCAAATTAGCATATTAGATGATTTCTGAAGGATCATGTGACATTGAAGACTGGAGTAATGATGCTGAAAATGTAGCTTTGTTAACAGGAATAAATTACATTTTAAAATATATTTAAGTAGAAAGCAGTTATTTTAATTGGTAAAAATATTTCAAAATTTTACTGTTTTTGCTGTACTTTGGATCAAATAAATAAGCAGAAAAGAAAAAAACCTTTTGACTGGTAGTGTATTAAATAATTCAAAAGTTACAGTAAATACATTTATAATTTTATGTCTTTAAGAACTGTTTTTAGAATATTCTAAATAATTTCAAATAATTCTGAAAAATGAAATAGTTTCCACAAAAATATTAAGAGGCAGAACTGTTTTTTAACTTTGATAATAGTAGAAATGTTTCTTGAGCATGAAATCATCATATTAGAATGATTTCTGAAAGATCATGTGGCATGGAAGATGATAAAAAATTCAGCTTTGCCTCAGAAACAAATTACATTTTAAAATATATTAAAATAAAGAACAGTTATTTTAAATTCTGTGACAATATGACTGATTCTTACTGCATTTTTGATCAAGTAAATTCAGCCTTGGTGAGCATAAGTGACTTTTGAATGGTAGTGTATACAATTTTACTAATACATAATTTAGCTGGACATCTTATTATATGTTTCTTCTTTTTAAAATGTTAAATACACAAAAAAAAAAAATGCTGGGTAAAATATGAAAAAACCCAGTGACTGGGTTGTTTTGACTCAAATAAAACTCCTGGGTATTTTATTTAACTCAACTATTGTTTAAAAATTACTATATGGCTGGCTTAAAATGAACCCAAAATAGGTTGTAAATCAAAAATTAGACAGCAATAATCAAAAGATGAACATATTCATAAGCAATTTGTTTAAAATGTCTATTATTTCATTATTATTTATTCAACTTATTAATAAATGTGACCCTGGATCACAAAACCAGTCATAAGGGTAAATGCACTGCTCATAACACCCACAATCTTACAGTTACTGATAGGCAAATTAGATTTCACTATTATTTTTATATTGCACATGAAAATAAATGGTTTGTGGTTTGTTGGTTTATCTATAAAATTAAATCTTGTTTTGCCAGGAAGGTGTATGAAATCTTAACAAAACACAATTGGCCAAATACTTTTTCTTTTCTTTTTAATGTAAGGATTTCCTCTATGTGACCCTAGACCACAAAACCAGTAATGGGGGCAATTTTTTAAAAATGTTTACATCTGAAAACTGAATAAATAGCTTTCCGTTGATGATTGGTTTGTCAGGATAGAACAATATTTGGCCGATATGCAACTATTTGAAAATCTGGAGGTGCAAAGAAATCAAAATATTGAGAAAATCACCTTTAAAGTTGTCCAAATGAAGTTCTTATGCACATTACTAATTTATTATTAGTTATTAAGGTATTAGGAAATTTACAAAATATCTTCATTGAACATGATCTTTACTTAATATCCTAATGATTTTTAGCATAAAAGAAAAATCGATAATTTTGTCCCATACAATGTATTGTTGGCTATTGCTACAAATTTACCCGTGCTACTTAAGACTAGTTTTGTGGTCCAAGATCAATGTTTAATTTGTTAAACATATATATATGTGTGTATATATATATATACATATATATAATTTCCAATCTATTTGGGGTTAATTTTAAACAAGAAATGTAGACATTTTTAAGCAATAGTTGAGTTAAATAAAATTACCCAGAAGGTTGGGTTAAACATTTAACCCATACTGCCCATATTCCCATATAACCACATTTTTTAGAGTGTAGTTTTTATATATTTTTTATCGTAAGCGATCCGCCACCTGAAAAAGTTTCAAAATTGCCATTACCATAGCCATAACATTAACCTAATGTAGTTAATATTATTATATTAATCTTTCCTGACAGGACCGTCCTATATCTGCCCACGTCAGTGTCCTTCCAGAGAGTGTTTGTTTGATGTGGGACAGAGTGAGTGTGTGATAAAAGCACTGGCACGGGCGGCCCAGTCTCTCCATGGTCACACCGGTCAGCATGTGCTCCCCACACCAAGTGGCAACCTTCAAAGGTCCTCATCAGAGATGTGATTGGATCTCTCTCGCTGTCTCTGTCTTTCAGCTCTCTTTATCTCTTTTCCTCCCTCTGTCGCATTGGCAATAGCGAGCTGCGGAAAAAAGGAGACGGCGTCTGTCCTTCCCCTCCCCTCCGCTCCGCTCATTTTCTCTGAGATGCTCTCCTGTCCGTACATGACTATCGGACATTCTCCTGGTCAAACAAGTGTAAAATCTTTAAATGGGAATGTTTGACTTTGCCACCGCCATGAATAATAGAGAAGCCCGGTGGTTAAAACGGTACTAATGTGGTTTAACACACTTGTGAAGGAAGAATATGAGCGGCCCATCCCACGGGGGGAAAGGGTGTGACAGAGAATGGTGCGGAGAGAGGATGTCTGTGATGCTGAAAGCCTTTTTGCAGCATCACACCGATGTTGGGGTTTTAGCGGCGAGCGTGCGGTGATAAAAGCCACCGAGAGTCGCAGGTCTCCAGTAATACAACACTGCAAACTGCACAGGGACCGAATCCCACAGACGTCTCTTTAAGGAGCACTTTAATTGTGTTTCTACTCGGCCATTTCTGTCCCTTCCCCCTTGTGCTTCTCCAGCGGTGATCACATTTTCAAACAGGACTAAAGTGGTAGTCTTACTTGGGCATCGGCTTGGTGTCCTTTCTCTACTTTGACCTCTGCTTCTGATCTTCTCCCTTCCACAGATTTTCACTTGCACAAACCGAGGAACCTTTACGTTAAGTATCAGTTTACTCAAAAAACTAATATTCTGTCATCATTTAGTCATTCAAACTGATAGAATTTCTTTTTTTCCTGAGAAACACAAAATGAATATTGATATAATTACTATATTTAATATATAAACATAACATTTTTAAATATGTCCATGCATGTGTTTGTATGTATATATACATAATAAATATACACAGTACACACATTATGTAAACAAAAACGTTTATTTTGGATGTGATTAATTTAGATTAATTGTTGCACAGCATTAGTTGTATGAGGTTTTTTGAGAACAGCCGACTAAAATTCATTAACATACCAAAGTTATTACTGTCTAAAATTCACCCACTCCTCCAGTTGTTTTAAAATCTCATTTGCATATTCCAATAAGCAACATGAGTTTTTAATATTGCCGTACACTATTGGTTATTGCATGTTGCCATTTATATACGATTATATTTTTAATGAACATTTTGAATTAGGTCAAGGTCAAGTTTTCCTAACAAATTAGCTTTTATATTTTTTATTTTTATAAAATAGCTTTTATAGTTAATGTTTTGTACATTTTTATATTTTTTATTAGTTTTTATATTTTAAGTTTACTTTTTTTTGGTGCCTGTTTCTTTATTATTATTATTATTATTGTTATTACTTTTTAGATATTATTAATGTTTCATATATATTATTTATTTTAAGATTTCTTTTTTAGATTTCTTTTTATATTTTTAGGTTTATGTGTATTTAAATATTTAATTTTAGTGATTCACCTTAAATTTATTTCAGTTAGTTTTTTGTTTTGTTTAATTTTTCATCTAATTATTTTATTTTATTATCATTATTTATTTTGTATTTTATTTTATTTTATTTCATTTTTTTTAAATTAACAAACATTTTTTAAAAGTTTTAGTTAACAATTATAACCCTGAATGTCATACAAGTAATTTTAATTTAAATTGCGATTAACCGCGTCCAAAATAAAAGTTTTATATAATATGTGTGTATACTGTGTATATTACTACGTATATATAAACACACACACATACAGTATATATTTTGAAAATATTTACATGTATATATTTATATTCATATAATTTATATAATATATATATAAATATATTTAATATATAAACATAACATAGTTTTCTTAAATGTGTACATGCATGTGTATTTATATATACATACCACATTTGTACACAAAAACTTTTATTTTAAATGCGATTTATCACAATTAATCACGATTAATCGTTGCCCAGCGCTAATTTTAACGCTGTAAGTTTTAATATGCAAATGTGATATGAAAGGTATAATGCTGGGGACGTTTTCCAGTGAATAATAACTTAAATTTGCTATTGTAGAGCTTCAGAATTGTTAAACAATAGAACCTCGTTCCTATGGACTACTTATATTGTGCTTACTTTGTTCTTTTGGAGCTTGACAGACTATAGTCGCTATATTTTATACAGCCGAGGTTCAAAATGTGATTTGCGTACCACAGAAATCAGTCAGTCTTATGCTTTTGGAACAAAAAGAGAGAATAATACATTAAATGGTGAAAAAATAAATAAATAAAAGGCTGTTGTCCTGATGTATTGAAATCACATTAGGTTATGGAAGAAACATGCTCAGTTCAGCATTACATTCATTAGAATACAGAACGGATTAGAAGCAGAATTAATCTGAACAATTTTTTTCTCAGAGGTACCCTGTTCAGTAAATGCTACAATAACTCATTTTGAAGATGGAGAGGAAAGAGGAGTATTTGTGAGGCGCATGTAAACCGTGGCACTAATATCCAACCTAGCCAGATCAGACCAAGGTCTGTATGTGCAAAGAGCTTCTGCTATCATTTCTGACTTTAACCTTTGCTCTGTTTCAGCACTCCTGCTACATCTCTCCTGGGTCTTTTTTTTTTTTTTTTTTGCTGTGGTCCAGGCTGCACTGCTTCAGAGCTCCCAGAATTCTCCTCGTCAAATGTGGTCACTTCTGATGTCAAGTAAGGTCTGTGACTTTTGTCTTTGACTGACTCAAACACAGTTTGAGTTTGCGTTACACAGAAGAATGAAAATCACAGAGGTTTGGAACGACATGAGTCTGAGTAAATGATGACGAAAAGTTTAATTTTTGGGTAGATTATCCCTTTAGAAGAATAGTTTACCCAAAAATGTAATTCTGTCATCATGTACACACCCAGGTCATTTCAAACCCATCACTTTTAAAGGAAAGTGACTTGTTTGAAAGGACAAAACCCAAATAGATTCACAAAGAAAGAGTTGCTTTCAGAGTTCAGAGATTTCTCAGGCTCTGTTTATGCATGCTGATTTCAAACACTCTCCCACATGAACTGTATTAATTTAAACTGTGAAGTTTAATCGAGCTTAGTCCGGATTTATGTAGGGTTTTGCAGGCTGTCGGATTGAGCCTTTACATAGAATATCCACCATATGGATAACACGAGTGGAATTAGTCATGACACTAGCATAACGTTTTAAAAGCTGCAAGATGCCAATAAAGGCCCATTGTTTCCTTGTGCTGTTATCCTGTGAATCTAACCAACGTATGCTCATGCAGAAGCCCTTTCTTAAGTATTTAGCGGAGATTTTCTCAGAGATTTGCTGTTGCCCTAATACACTTTACAGGGTCAAATACAGCGCAGTGTGAGTGTTGAAGGGACAAAAACTATTTCAAGCTTTTGAAGGTATTAGCACAGCTTGTGAACTTGTTACTCTTTGCAGGGTGTTCAGAGGAAGATGTTGTGCTACAAATAATAATTTTCCCATTATGTTTTTATCTGTACATAAAATATAACAACAATTGGAATTTTTAATGTGACATGATAGCAATTTCTGTTTCTTATTTTTAAATTTCTCATTACACATCGCACAAAATTTCAGGTAACCTCAGTTTGTTTTAAAGCATTTGATATTTGATTTTTTGTTTTTAACATTTGTAATTTTAATACTTATTTTTTTCATTTTCATAAAATGACTACAAACTAACCTCAGTTTGTAGTCAAAAGCATTTGAAATTTCTTTTCAAATGTGTAATTTTAATGTTTTTGATGTTGTTCTTCTTGTTGTTTAAATTTTGGTAAAATTTCAGGTAGTGTTACCTCAGCTCCTTTGTAGTCGGGCAGAATGACAAAAGCATTTTAAATATCTTTGTAAATTTGTAATTGTATTTCATTATTATTATTATTATTATTTTAACACAATTTCAGCTAGTGTAACCTCAGTTCTTTTGTAGTCAGATGACAAAACTTTTTTTTGTTTTAATTTTCATAAAACTTTAGGTAACACCACTTCCTTTGTAGACTGTCAAAATAACCCAAAGCATTTGAAATTTCTTTTCAAATTTGTAATTTTAATGTTTTTTTTTTTATTATTTTTTATTTTCATAAAATTTCAGTTCCTTTGTAGTCAGTCAAAATGACCAAAAACTTTTATTTATTATTTTTTTATTTTCGTAAAATTTCATGTAACCTCAGTTCCTTTGTAGTCAGTCAAAATGACGAAAGCAAATTTCTTTTTAAATAAGTAATTTTTACAGTGTTTTTTTTTTTTTTTTTTTTTTTTGGTGCAATTTTGGATAGTTTAACCTCAGTTCCTTTGTAGTCAGTCAAAATTCCAAAAGCATTTACATTTTTTTTTTTCAAATTTGTAATTTTATTTATTTGTTTGTTTATTTATTTATTTGTGAAATTTCAGGTAAATTCAGTTCCTTTGTAGTCAGTCAAAATACCGAAAGCATTTAATTTTTTTTTTATTTGTTTGTTTATTTATTTATTTATTTATTTATTGTGAAATTTCAGGTAAATTCAGTTCCTTTGTAGTCAATCAAAATGACAAAAGCAAATTTCTTTTTAAATTTCTAATTCTACTCTTCTTTCAATTTTTTTTTTTTTTTTTTTTGTAAGATTTCAGGTATCCTGGGTTCCTTTGTAGTCAGTCATTTAAAATTTCTTTTTAAACTTGTCATTTTAATGCCATTTTAAATTTTTGTAAAATTTCAGGTAACCTCAGTTCTTTTGTAGTCAGTCAAAATGACCATAAACATTTTATTTTTTTATTTTATTTATTATTTTTTTTTTTTTACAAATTTGGTATTTTAATATATATTTTTTATTTGTATAAAATTTCAGTTCCTTTGTAGTCAAAAACATTCAAAAGTTCTTTTCAAATGTGTAATTTTAATGTTTTTTTTTTTTTGGCACAATTTTAGGTAGCGTAACCTCAGTTCTTTTGTTGTCAGTCAAAATGACAAAACATTTAGTGTCAGTGTAACTTTTGTAGCCTATCAAAATCACAAAAAGCACTTTAAATTTCTTTAATTTTTAAATGTTTTTTTTTTTTTTTGTCTGGCAGTGTAACCTCTTTTCCTTTGTAGTCAATCAAAATGACAAAGCGTTTGTTTTCAGAATTTGATATTTCAAATCAGTTTTTTACGTTTTGGTACAGTGTCAGTTAGCATAACCTCAGTTCTTTTGTAGTCTGTCAAGTGTATGAGTGAGACCAAGAGTAAAGGTGTGAACCAGACAATGCCCTGGTCTTCATCACCCATGACTGACATCTGAGGTCAGGCTTGTGTTACCACGATGAAATGTTCTCTTTAGTTTAAATATTCACTCAATTAAAATGCTGCTGAGGGGGAGTACAGCACTGAGCCCATTTCCCCCTGAAATGCCCCTGCTGGGCACTCTCTCAGGAGAGGAAATCTTGCTGATTAGTCAATGATTGAGTTTTTGTGAGGAGGGACAGAACCAAAAATTTCAAGGATAAGACAAGTGGTGGGAGAGAGGGTGCCAAGGGGGACGTGAAGACAGGAAAGGAGGGGAGGTGAGGCCGGGGTACAGGAGGGCTGCCTCGTGCCTCCGCTGGAGCAGAAAATCTCTCTGAAATTGGTTACTGCATCGACGGCCTTCATCTGTCGTGGCAGGGGGTCATCGCAAAATCTCCACCCCCACCCATAACGTGCCCCCCGCCCCCCTGGGCAGCGTCCATTACCACCGCTGTTCGTCAGGCACACGGGACTGAGAGCGTCACTGCTGCCCTGATGTCCCGAGTGAGGCTCATTTAGCTGTCAAATGCTCCGGTTGCATTAGCACTCTATGAAAGGCGTGAAGTAAACACAGACAGGGACATTCACACCATTACAAACTGCTAGATGTCTCCTTTGCTCGTCCTGTTGCTCTCTGACAAAATCTGAGTAGAGTAAGAGTAGAATAAATACACTTAGTTGCGGTAAGGTCTGTGTTAGTTGTATTTTTACAGCTTGTCTCCAAATAGCATGATTTCCAGGATTAGGACCTCACATGATAAGGATGGAACAGAACAAAGAATCATTAGACACAGTGAACTGTACCTGCAATTTATTGTTAAAAGATAGTTCATCCTAAAATTTTGTCATCTTTTACTCTTCATGTCATTTCAGACCAGTGCTATTTTAGTATTTATATACTAATCGAGTATTTAAGATTATTTTGAATTTCCTTTTATTTTTGTGTGTTCAGTTTTAATTGTAATGTGTTTTATGCAGTTTAGTTTAGTCATTTTAATATATTTTAATTTGAGTTATAGCAATTGTAGTTATTTTTTTATATTTTTATTTAGCTTTATTATTTTAGCTTTAATTGTAATTTAATATCTTGTCTTAAATTTGTTTTTTTTTAAGTTAAGTTTTCATCTAATTTTTGTATTTTATTTTATGTCAGCTTTATTTTAATTAGTTCATCCTAACATTTTGTCATTTTTTTTACCCACCTTCATGTCATTTCAAACCAGTTCTATTTTAGTATTTATATACTAATAGAGTATTAATATTTTGAATTAATTGTTATATGTGTTAATTTTTCATATTTAAATTTGAGTTTATGTAATTTTGTTTAGTTATTTTTATTTACATTTTTCTATTTAGTTTGAATATTTTTATTTGAGTTTTAGTGATTTTGTTTATTGGTTGTAAATTTTTATTTTTACATATTTCTGTGTTTTAGTTTCAATAATTTAGTACCTTGTCTTAAACTTTTTTGTTTTTAGTTAGTTGCCAAGACAATCTGCCCCCGAGCCCCCAAGTTTTTTATTTTTAAATATTTCTATGTAACGTTATTATTTTAGTTTTAGTAATTTAGTATCTTGTCTTAACCTTATGTTTAAGTCATTTGCCAAGACAATATTTCATTTTTTTTTTCAAAGTGTTCAACTAATATTTGCACTTTATTTTATGTCAGCTTTATTAGTTTAATTTATTGATTTATTAATTTATTAATTAGTTCATCCTGAAATTTTGTCATTTTTTTACTCAACTTCATGTCATTTCAAATGCTGTTTTAGTATTTATATATTAATAGAGTATATATATTTTGAATTTACTTTTATTTTTGTGTTCAGTTTTCATTTTAGTTTATGTAATTTTTTTTTTTGTCATTTTTATTTACATTTTACTATTTAGTTTAAATATATATTAATTTTTTTATTTTATTTTATTGTAAATTTTACCTATTTTGTTTAGTTTTATTAGGTTTTAAATATTTCTATATAGCTTTATTATTTCAGTTTTAGTAATGTAGTACCTTGTCTTAAACTTTTGTTTTTTTGTTTTAGTTTTAGTTAACAATAACAAATTTATCTGAATTTCTAGAAAAAAAACACTGGACCCACTGGACTCATAAATATGAATTATAAATGCTAAAATAATACAAATATTTTATATATTTATTTATTATATAAAATATTTATTTTTTATATATTTGCCACTAAGATGGCAAAGGTCACCCCAATGACTTTGATTGTATGGATAAAAATGACGCAAAATATCTTCTTTCACAGCAGAAAGTAACATGTAATTTTCATTTATGAGTAGGCAACAGCCTCAGCAATTGCATTAAAACGATTCAGAACACCTTAGCAATCGCATAGCAATGCTTTAGCAATGACCCACCAAGTTTCTGTAGTAAAATCAGTATGTTAAAATCATGTTTGTGATGAAGTCTGAAGGTTGTATAATGTTCTGAGATGTCAAGATCTGGCGATCTGATCGCTGTGGTTTATTCTACCCTTCACCTGCTTCCCAGCAGACCTCCTCAGAGTCATCGTGTGAGGGTTCTCCTTATCTCTGCAGGTCTGATGATGAATGTACAAATGGATGTCTCTGAGACCTTAACCTTTGGGGTTCTTTTATACCACAGCACTGGTATCTCTGGACTGGAAGTGTTATCAGACTGTGGATTTGAACTCTTTTCTCAGAACATTGAACTTTAGACCTAGTGTGCATGTGTTGGGGTCAGGCAGGGGGAGGAAGACTGGAAGCTTGCAGTTGAACCCGGTCTTGTCCAAGGGTTAATCCTGCTCTCCTTAACCCTGTCAGCAAAACCCCAATTACCATCTCTGACCACATGAAAGTAGTTCAAACAGAAATTTGTTCCTGCAGAACTGTCCATCATACACATAAGTTCAACATTTCCCTCACCACTTGTGTTTGGGAGTAAATATTGTAACTAGCACTCTCAGCTTTAATTCACACCTTTGACCATGTTTACATTTGATCATGTTTAAATCATGCAATTTTGCTTCCAGATCAGCACAGAAAATGTCAAAATATTATAGTTAATTGTTTGTTTAGTCATCATTTTTGCCAAAAACAACCTTTATATCTAAAGGGGTCATCGGATGCCCATTTTCCACAAGTTGATATGATTCTTTAGGGTCTTAATGAAAAGTCTATAATATACTTTGGTTAAACCTTCTCAATGGTTGTGTAAAACAACACCCTTTTGACCTTGTCAAAATGAGCTCTGCAAAAATCATCCCATTCTGAGGAACTGTTCCTTTAAATCCAAATGAGCTCTGCTCGCCCCGCCCCTCTCTTCTCTCTGTGGAGTGACGAGCCTGTTTACTTTAGCCGCGTTTAGCTGCTAAACTTGCTAACTAGCACGTTATTAGGAAAGGCAATCGCAAAGATTCATAAAAAAACCCTTACACTCACTTCTGCTGTAAGTGAAGCTGGATCACGAATGATTTGCGCGAACATAGATGGATATATGTAGATCAGGAGCTGCATTCCCTTCACAAACAAATGTAATCCACTGCATCTTCAGCGGCTCAGATGTCTGGAGTAAATGACGACCACTATGTTCATTATTACATCCAGCAACACAACACCTCAATCCCTCAGTCTGAGATATTCTTGTCTAACTTACATCCCTGCGTTTCAGAGAATTTGGCAGTACATCCAAGCAGACTTATAACCGCAGACCACATGTAACCACACCAGCCCAGGACCTCCACATCCAGCATCTTCACCTCCAAGATCGTCTGAGACCAGCCACCCGGACAGCTGCTGCAACAATTGGTTTGCATAACCAAAGAATTTCTGCACAAACTGTCAGAAACCGTCTCAGGGAAGCTCATCTGCATGCTTGTCGTCCTAATCGGGGTCTCGACCTAACTGCAGTTCGTTGTCGTCGTAACCGACTTGAGTGGGCAGATGCTCACATTCGATGCCGTCTGGCACTTTGGAGAGGTGTTCTCTTCACGGATGAATCCCGGTTTCCACTGTACAGGGAAGATGGCAGACAGCGTGTATGGCGTCGTGTGAGTGAGCGGTTTGCTGATGTCAACGTTGTGGATCGAGTGGCCGTATGCTATGGACAACGAACACAGGTGCATTTTATTGATGACATTTTGAATGCACAAAGATACCATGACGAGATCCTGAGGCCCATTGTTGTGCCATTCATCCACGACCATCACCTCATGTTGCAAGATCTGTACACAGGAGGCTGAAAACACCCTTTTTTCTCAATATTTTGATTTTTTTTTTTGCACCCTCAGATTCCATATTTTCAAATAGTTGTATCTTGGCCAAATACTGTCCCATCTTAACATACCATATATCAATGGAAAGCTTTATTCAGCTTCCAGATGATGTATAAATCTCAAAAAAATTGTTCCATATGATTGTTTTTGTGGTCCAGGGTGACATTTGAGAAGAAATTTACACTGGTTTGGACCAACCTGTATATCTCAACATGTAACGTTGTCTCCCGTTACATTGGCAAGACCAATAGAGGCGTAGATAAAACTGTGCTTCTGAACGGTTCCCAAGTGAGTGTCCGAGTGATATCAGGCCACAGGGCTGGTGCTGACAATTCCTGCAATCACTATATTTGTAGACAGTTAGCGTCTCGAGATGCCGTCAGGCCGAGGCGATAAGAGATGAGCTGACCGGCTGCGTCTGTGTATTTGTGCGAGATACATGGGGTCACATGTAGCCCACAGACGCCCCAGCAGATGATAGCGGCATGGGATCAGAGACGGCAAACCGGTGGAAGGATGCTCTAACGGCCTGGGTCTCACAGATTACGGGAGGAAATGGCCCCCAGGAGCTGCGGAGGCTCCTTGGCTCTCCTCCCTGCCTGTCAATGCCCTCCGCGAATGATGGACTTTCTCCTTAATATTACAGTGCATTTCTTATCCTGAAAGGTAATGAAATCAGGCCTGACAGCACACAGTGACATTCTGCAGTGCCGCAGCATTATTGGCTAATAAACTCCCTCTTTTCTCTCTAGTCATGAGTCAGACAGGAAATACATTACGCGATGCTAATTTTATGAAAAGCACCACCATAAAGTTAGAGCTTGCCGAATGGCCCGAAGGTAGAGAAATGACAACACTGAAATGGCTTCAACAGCAAACAACCAGCGTATTAATAGCCAAATACGGGAATAGGTCATAATGGTTTGGTTAACCTATTTACTCACAATCCCATTTCCTTAAGTTTAACTCTCCTTCTTCCGAAACTCTGTCATATAAGATGGATTTTGCACTTACATGGTTCATTGATTTGGCTTCTGAGCAACCAGATGCGTATTGTGCAAACATGCACGCTTATTTCCGAAACATTCTTAAAGGGACAGTCCACCCAAATAATATAATTAAAAGAGTCATTCCAAACCCATGTGATTTTCTTTCTTGTGCTGAACATAAAAGAAGATATTTTGAAGAATGCTGATAACCAAACAGTTTCGGTTCCCATTGGCTCCCATTGTATGGACTGATATAAGTCAGTGGGAACTGAAACTCTTTGGTAGCTTACCAATATTTGTGACCCTAGACCACAAAACCAGTATTAAGTAGCACAGGTATTTTTGTGGCAATAGCCAACAATACATTGTATAGCTCAAAATTATTTTTTTATTTTATTTTTATTTTATGCCAAAAATCATTAGGATATTAAGTAAAGATCATGTTCCATGAAAATATTTTGTAAATTTCCTACCGTAAATATATTAAAACTTATCTTTTGATTTTCAATTATCTTATCTTTCATTAAGAGCTTCATTTGGACAACTTTAAAGGTGGTTTTCCAGATTTTCAAATAGTTGTATCTCGACCAAATGTTGTCATATGATGATGTATGGTCCTAACAAACCATACATCAATGGAAAGCTTATTTATTGAGCTTACATATTATGTATAAATCTCAATTTTATACATTGACGCTTATGACTGGTTTTGTGGTCCTGGGTCTCATTTTTTTTATGCTTCATGGAAGAAAGTAAGTCATAAAAGTTTGGAACAATATGATGGTGAGCAAATCATAACAGAATTTCAATTTTTGCATGAACTATCCCTTTATTGTAGTGCAAACTATAAGCGGACACTTCAAAACGGGAACTACTCTCTCACACTCCCTGCTTTCTGTTATCAGTATTTTTTGGGATGGTGGGTGGGGGCGCTCAGGCCTGGTGTGGAGACGCTGTCGGCCCACTCCCCCTCAAATGGAGCCAGGCTTGGCTGATAAGCCACGTCCCAGGCCTAGCAGGGAGCCAGACCTATCTGAGCCCCCTGAGTGACTGGGTGACACGCTCTTCCTTGGTCCAGACTGATAGACAGGCCAAAGGTACTGCACAGTGAGGAAGAGGAAGGAGGGGATAAGGATGGAGCCATTGTCAATACCAGTGGAAATAATCTAGTTTTCCAACACGCTGTGAACCACTGGGTTTGATTAGTTGTGCGGGATGGCTAATGGTCAGTCATGTGTTGATAATTAAAGGGGTAGTTCACCAAAAAATGTTGACATCATTTATTCACACTTATGTTATTCCAAACGTATGCGATTTATTTCCTGGAAAACAAAAAGGAACAACCAACATTGGACCTTTTGACTTTTGTATGAAGCATTTTATATATATATATATATATATCCACAGAAGAAAGCAAGTCAAACTGGTTTGCACATGTGACAGAACATTCATTTTTGGATCAACTACTTGTGGAAACAGACCAAAATGCCATTTAATCAATGGCAATTCTAGTGATTATATGATATTATAAATGGCATGTCATATTGATTGCACTGTATATGATACTCTTTAGGGTTTTACAAACTTTTTGATGCCAAGGACCCCAAATATGATGATCCCCTTATAAGGGACTACCGTTCTGACATGTAAATCTATATATTTTCATTTATGCGTACCCATTTATACCATAGGCCAGATTTACTAACAACTTAAGGAGTTTCCCTTTCAGACGCAAAATATATGGGAGGAGAGTATTAAAAGGAATCATGCCACAGGATTTACAAACATTTGCTCCTGTCAAATTACTGGTATTTGCAATGTTTGACGCTCAAAAAAGCATGTCTTACAGTAAATGGATATTATAAAGACAGCAAAGGTTTTTTATTCTTATAAATTTTTATAAAATGTTGTTTTTAGATTGTTTTACATTTGGTTATATAAGTATGTTTTAATAAATTATTTTTCTAAAATATCTCAGAACATTATTATCTGGAAAATATTTTGTAGTGTTATATGTGAAAATCTAAGGAGAAACATTACATTCAATTTAAATTTATCTATATAAAGCTTTTGGCCCTTTGGGGTTTTTTGGACCCCATAAAAACAAACAAAAAAACTCTACTATATGCTAGAATCAAAGTATTTTACATTTGCTGTTAATGTGTGTCACAATGCTATATACTGTAAAACACTACCAGTCAAAAGTTTTTGGACAGTAAGATTTTTAATGTTTTTCTGCTCACCAAGTCTGCATGTATTTGATCCAAAGTATAGCATAAACAGTAAAATTTTGAAATATTTTTACTATTTAAATAACATTTCTATTTAAATATATTTTAAAATGTCATTTATTTATGTGGTTTCAAAGCTGAATTTTTAGCATCATTAGTCCAGTCACGAGATTCTTCAGAAATCATTTTAATAGAAAAAAAATATACATTTTAGTAGAATTTTTTTTATGTTTCTTTGATGAATAGAAAGTTTAGAAGAACAGCATTTATCTGAAATAGAAATCTTTTGTAAGGTTATGGTCAATTTAAAGCATCCTTGCTAAATAAAAGTATTAATTTCTATAATTTCTTTCCCCAAAAAAAAAAAAAAAAAACATTTTTGGGATTCTTCTGTAAAAACATTACAAATCTTTCTGTCCTTATATTTTGACTGGTAGTGTAGATACTATCTGCTATCAAAAATAGATCAAATAGTAGTATGTACTGTATCGATAATATATCATGACTAACTTGCATAGTGTAGTATTGATTTCATGCTAAAACATCTTTTTATGATTCAGTATATACCAAAACTGTATTCTGTTCAAAGGTTTGACATTAGTCTCTTATTCTCAACAAGGCTTAAATTTATTTGATCAAAAAAACAATAAAATCAGTAATATTGTAAAATATAATTAGAATTTAGTTCACTGTTTTCTATTCTATTTTTAAATGCAAGTTATACCTGAATTTTAAAACTTTAAACTTTAAAATAAAAAAGCTTTTTTAACATTGTCTTTTAATTCAATTCAGTGCATCTTTGATGAATTTCTTTTAAAAAATGACATTGATCTACTGTTTTTATAGTATCCCACAGTTACAGTATATATTGTGCTGCGTTAATTGTATGCTACAACTGCTGTATATGATTCTGTATATGAGACTGATATAAAAAGGGGTGTCCTTATCAACTATGATGAGCTACAAATATACAACAGATTAGTCTCTGCTTTAGCTTTGCTATAGTATCTTGGCAGTATCTGAACAGAAGCAGGGTGGTCCGCAGACATGTACATCAGTTTGTTTCTCACACATTTGAAGTGCAGAGCAGAACAGAGCTCCCACACTCACAACGTGACGTAACACAGGAAGATGACAGCTCAGCGCTGACTGAGACGATGCATGGCAGTTCTCGTCTGTTGGCCGAGCACGTTCAGGGGAGGGAATGTGGGTGGTCAAGGGACGTTTGAGTGTCCTTTTTGTGTGCTATGTGTGTGTAAGCAAAACCAAACCAGACTAGGTGAAATTCAAAAGGATCTCGTCACTCCGAAGGTATCCGTGGTGGAAGACCACACATTTCTGTCAGAGTGACCAAAACAGTTTTGTCTGTTCAGTGACAAGAAGTGAGATTGTTTTGGATTGGTTACAGAGTACTGATAAAGGCTCCTGCTAATGTTTATAGGGACGAAACATGTATGTGTTAAATATCGCTACTGCCCTAGTTTGTAAATGTGTGGATAACTAGATGTGGTTTTAAGACTAGTTTTAGTGTTTGTACTTGTGTGATCATGTGCATTTATGACATATAACATTCACAAATTTTTGGTCTGTATTTTTTATTTATTTTTTATTTATTCCGAACAAATGTTTCTTCTGCTCACCAAGGATGCACTGATTAAAATACAGCAAAACAGTAATTATGTGAAATATTAAAATAACAGTTTTCTATTTTAACAGTTTATAAATGTAATTTATTCCTGTGATGCAAAGCTGAATTTTCAGCATCATTACTCCAGTCTTGAGTGTCAAATGATCTTTCAGAAGTCATTCTAATATGTAAAGATGTTTCTCGAGATATATGTAATATTATTATTATCAGTGTTAAAACAGCTGAGCTGTCTAATATTTTTTTGTGGGGACCAAAATATTAAAAAAAAAAAAAAGTAAAACAATCAACAACAAACAAACATCATATATAAATATTTTGTAAAAAGAAAATAAATAAATAATATATTTCCTAAGTAAGATATTTTGCATAAAACATGTTTACATATAGTCTACAAGAGAAAATAATTGCTGAATTTATAAAAATGACCCCGTTCAAAAGTTTACACACACTTGATTCTTAATATTGTGTTGTTACCTGAATGATCCACAGCTGTGTGTTGTTGTTGTTTTTTGTGATAGCTGTTCATGAATCCCTTGTTTGTCCTGAACAGTTAAACTGCCTGCTGTTCTTTAGAAAAATCCTTCAGGTCCCACAAATTCTTTATTTCAGCATTTTTGTGTATTTGAACCCTTTTCCCAAAATGACTGTATGATTTTGAGATTCATCTTTTCACACTGAGGACAACTGAGGGACTCATATGCAACTATTACAGAAGGTTCAAACGCTCACTGATGCTTCAGAAGGAAACATGATGCATTAAGAGCCAGGGGTGTAAACTTTTGAACAGAAAGATGATGTGTACGTTTTTATTATTTTGCCTAAATATCATATTTTTCATTTAGTACTGCCCTTAAGAAGCTACAGAAGATACTTACATGTTTCCCAAAAGACAAAATAATTTACCTTGATTTTCAAAAATTCAAAAGTTTTCACCCCCCAGCTCTTAATGCATTCTGTTACCTTCTGGAGCATCAGTGAGCATTTGAACCTTCTGTAATAGTTGCATATGAGTCCCTCAGTTGTCCTCAGTGTGAAAAGATGGATCTCAAAATCATACAGTCATTGCTGGAAACGGTTCAAATACACAAAAATGCAGAAAATCAAAGAATATGTGCAACCTGAATGATTTTTCTGAAGAACAGCAGGCAGTTTATCTGTATGTAAATCATATATAAATCAAATATATAAAACTGATAAATCATTGTTATTATTAAATTATTATTACTTTTGTTCAATGTAATATGTCATTGCTAAATAAAAGTATAAAAAAATGCACCGACTCCAAACTTTTAACCAGTATAGTGTATGTATGTGTGTCTGTGCACACACTACCAGCTCTGAGACACTGTGCAGAGCCGCAGCGCTCCCTCACACTCTGATAGTGTGCAAAGAACACCAGGCCAATCCCCAGAGAGTCTATGAAAAGCCAAAGAGAGGACGAGAGCTTTACCGCATACAGTGTTATGCTGAACTATAGTGGGGCAGCAGACAAAAGAAAGAGAAATAGTTCCAGAGAGAGAGGGAGAATGCGGAGTGGTAGACGGTTAGAGAATGGCTACAGCAGGGTTTGATAGGAGCCGGCAGGGGGAGGTCTGCTCTGATAAGAGGGAGACAGGCAGGCTGGAGAGGGAAGCAGCAGCACTGATAGAAGGAAACTTTCCTTCAGCAGGCTCTCACACCCAGGCCAGCGTGGGCACCGTTTAGGGCTGATTCATATTTATTTATTTTATTTGGAAAAAATAACTCTTAGCTGGTTTGTGCTTCAGACATTGGCTTACTATTGATTCATAGTTGATTCATTCTTTCTTCCAGTGTAGTTATTGCTTTTTTTAGTGGAACAAAATATGCCACTTTGCTTGTTACAAAAAGCAATCTAATTTGGGTAACACATGTTGTTTGTAACAGGCTACAGCCAAGACTGGTTGATTGTGGCTTTTTCATGAAGCTGGATTTCATGAAGGTCATTCACTTTGTTTCGTCTCAGCTTCTCACATTCATCATCCTCTGGCATCTGTCAAGTCAGTCAAATTTTTCTTTATCTCCTCACATCGTAGTGAAAGGGGCTTCAAGTGTTCCAGTTCACAAAATTAGTCTGCAACTACAGATAAGAAATATGATGAGTGTATATCTGTGTGTGAGCATTTGTGCACCATGTGATCAGTATTATTTCTGATATTAGATAGATAGATAGATAGATAGATAGATAGATAGATAGATAGATAGATAATTAGACAGATTAAGTTCAGTCAACTCATATAAGTTTAGTCAACTTGAAATAAGTTGTACTAAATGACAACTTAGATATTTGAGTTGACTAAACTAAAAAATTCAATTTACTTGGTAAAACTTGACATTTCAAGTTGACTAAACTTGTTGACTGAACTTAAATTTTTAAGGCAGCCAGGTAACAAATTATTTTTTAAGTTGGCTCAAAAAAAAATGTCTTTGTTTGTTTATTTTACAGTGCTCAGCTTTTAGGTTTAACAAACCATTTTTTTGTTTAGTAACAAATTATTTTAAGTTGACTCAAAAAATTGTTTTTTTTGTTTTTCAACAGTGTGTTTGTTACCCGGCTGCCTTAACCCTTTAACTGTCACTCCCATTTTTTTAAAAACAGACATAAAAATGCACTATATAATTCATGAATGAAAATATTTTGTAATATGATTTTGAATTACATTTTCTGTGGTAATGCAATGTCTGATTTTAAAATGCCTTTCAAAGTGAACTGATATATAACTGATATATAATTTCTTATGATTTCTATTGTGTGATAGGGAAAAGGCAACGAAGAAAGTCTTTTGCGACAAAGGTCAGGACTCATGTTATGATGTAGATTTTTTAAGTTGCACTCTTGACATGTATTAATCTATTACTTTTCCTACATAATCACTATCTATCAAAAAAATATGGTAAAATATCTAGGACTCTTAGAACTTTCCAACAATGTATAGTTTGTCATGATTAGATTAGGATTTATTTGTTTTATGGTGAAGTAAACTTAGCCGTCTCGCCTGGGGGACGATGACAGTTAATGGGTTAAAATTGTAAGTTGAATCAACTCAAATATCCCAGTTGTCACTTTGTAAAACTTAACATTTTAATTTGACTAAACTTTTTTTTTAGTTGACTGAACTTAAAATTTTAAGGCAGTGGGGTAACAAATTATTTTAAGTTGACTCAACAAATAGTTATTTACAGTCTAGATAGTTGTATCCTCAAGTTGTTCCAAACCTCTAAGACTTTTTTTTTCTGCTGAACATAAAAAATACATAGAGAACATGGAGGCCCAAAAAGTTGTTAGTCCTCATTGACTTCCCTAGTATGGAAAAAAAAAAACTATGGAAGTCAGTGGGGGCTAGAAAAGGTTTGGTTACCCACATTCTTTAAAATATCTTTTGTGTTTAGCACCAGACAGTCACAAAAGTTTGAAGTAACCTGAGTGTGAGTAAATGATGACAGAATTTTCATTTTTGGGTGAACTATCTCTTTAAAGAGCTGTCATAGTCAATAAGGAGCCACTAATAGGACAGCTTAGACTGGAAAGCAAGGGGGAATCTGTAGTGGGAATTAGATTATAATGGCAGACAATGTTATATTAAGTAATTCACTAGATTTATGTTTAGAGCTGTGAATGTGTTGGCTGCCATGACCCTTTATTTTACCAAAAGCTGCCGTGAGCATAAGTGAATTAATTAAATGTATTAATTTATTTAAATGAATCTTTTGAATTACATTTTATTTAGAGTTTTTTTTTTTAATGTATTTTTTAAAAATCCAATCAAATTAGAAGAAATGGGACAACTTATTAAACCTTTAAGCAATCAAAACAATAAAAAAAAAATTGTGTATGTGTTTTTTAGTAAGTGTCATATTTGATACATTAGGCTTTTATTGCTCATATATTATGATGTATAGAGAATATGGAGCTCAACCTTAAGAAGGAATAAACACCTGTTATTCAGATGCCCAAACTCAGCAAAAATATGCAATTTGGTGCAATTTTGTTTTGTCTTGTAATGTAAATCAATTAGATTATAACTGGATTTGAATTACATTTTCTGTGGTAATGCAATGTCTGATTTTAAAATGCCTTTCAAAGGATGAATTTTGAGATTTTAAGTTTTGAACTGATATATAATTTCTTATGATTTCTATTGCGTGATAGGGAAAAGGCAACGAAGAAAGTCTTTTGCGACAAAGGTCAGAACTCATGTTATGATGTAGATTTTTTAAGTTGAACTTTTGACGTATATTAATCTATTACTTTTCCTACATAATCAATGTATCAAAAAAATATGGCAAAATATCTATTTAGGAGTCTTAGACCTTTCCAACAATGTATAGTTTGTCATGATTAGATTAGGATTTATTTGTTTTGTGGTGAAGTAAATTTAGGTGTCCCACCTGGGGGACGATGACAATTAAAGGGTTAAAATTGTAAGTTGAATCAACTCAAATATCCAAGTTGTCACTTTGTAAAACTTAACATTTCAATTTGACTAAACTTTTTTTTTTTTTTTTGAGTTGACTGAACTTAACAAATAAATTTGTAATGTAAATCAATTAAATTATAATTGGATAGCAGACTTGCATAAAATGCATATAAATATTAGTTGTCACTTAATATCTTTCAGTAATATGTCTTAGTAAGATGATATTTAAATGCTTAGTTTATGATCAAAACTGTGTCGTTTGTATTGTGGGGCAAAACCTATAATGCAAAAAATAAATACTTCTTGTATCATATTTGACATTCAGAAATTTAACATAAAAAAGTTCATTTAAGTGTTTATCTTGAAATATTAGCAACATAAGTTATTCTCACATTTACTTTATAAAATGTCAGAAAAGGTTTACCAGTGCCTGGTATATTTTAATAACAATATGGTATATATGTAAAAAAGTATAAACAGTTAATCAGACAATAGGAGGCATGCAGTAGATTGTGTTTTCATTAAATATTTAATGATGTTGATAAATTAGAGGCCTTGGAAGTTTGTGTATCAAATATGACATAGTAGAATTTATATGAAAAGTGCGATTTCTGCTCCTTTTTATTTTTTTTTTTCCAAAATTTCCAAATTCTGTGTTTTCTGTTGTAATTTTTCTAAATTGTGTTTATTTATTTTTTCATTTTAATGGTAAATTTTAAAAATATTAATTAAAAAGTTTAACAAAAATAAAATTGTTTAGGCCCTATGAAATTTCTCAAGTTTTATATATATATATATATTTTTTTTACCAAATTCTGTTTTTAAGTTATTTTATGGTTTTAAGTTCATTTAAGTTTAAATAATTAAAAGCATCTCTAATTATTGATTTTATATTTAAAAAAAAGTATTTATTTTAGAAATACTGTGTTGTGTATTTACATTTATTTTTGGTAAATAATTTTAATGGTAAATATTCCTTAAAAAGTAATGTTTTAATTATTATTAATTTTAATTTTATTATTAATAGTACTGTCATTACATTTAGTAATGTATTTCTGTCACAGTTTCTTCAAGTTAAATCGAACTTTTATTTTGACGGGCTGATGTGAAGACCTCTAGTTTCTGTTTGTATATGATATGGCGATAGTTTTTCTCAAAAGAAATGCTCAGAAAGTGACTTTCAGAGTCTAGAGGTTGTTCATATGTTCATGTACTAGCAGAGACAGAAAAACACTGCATGCTTTTTGTGTAGTAAACAAAATCATTAATTCAAACAGAGACATGCAGAACATGCATTACAGACACTAGTGCATATCATGTTTTGATTGAAGTGTACTGACCTACTTTTGATTTTTTTCTTCTAAAATTGGGCAAATTCTGTGACGCTCTGTCACCGCGTTATCCAGTAAATTCCGTTTTTATGACTGGATTCTGGGATTCCATCTGCGGTTTTTGAATCCAAAAAATCATATGACGCTAAATCACCCTTTGTCTGCCATTGCTTGGTCATACAGGTTTTCCCGTCTACTGAGGCTGACCCTGACTTGATTAGGCCACTTAAACTATTCGGTTGAAATTCTGTTTGGTACCATTAGTGCTACAGAAATGAATACGACTTTATGTTTAAAGCACAGTTTTTGCATAAACAAACCTTTGCAGTATTATGTGCTTTACTAAAGGGCAAAACAGTCCAGTCAAACCCCCGAGTTTTATCTGCTATGCCACACCACCTGTCTGATTTCTTGTTTTTCACATTTCCTTTTAATAATACATGGCTGTTTCCTTCCCTGGCTAAAACTGTTATCTCTACTCTTAACTGTTAGCAATTAGTGAGTGGATAATGGGTCACACAGCCACACCAGACACTCCTGGTCCTCATACACACCAAGCCTGGTTCTGTCAATGACGCACAATCAGTAAAGCTCATCCTGTGTGTTTGTGCGGCTGCGGTGCAGACGGCTGGTTTGGTGAGCAGGTGCAGCTGTCATGGACAGAGTTCTATAAGAACCGGGTCTGCAGGTTTGTTTTGGACAGACAGGGTGTCACGGCCCTTAGGGCTCCTCTGTCCAATGTCACAATCAACGGTGCTTTTGTTTAACGCAGGTCTGTTTTTAATGAAGATGTTGGGGGAAACTTTGAGTATTATGGGGTATTTCCCTGCTGAAAAGAGCAGCCATGTATTTACAAACGCTCTGTATATCACAAAAAGTTGATGCTTCTGTGTTTAAATTAAACCCATGTGCTGGAAAAGCTGGTCTCTTCAGGAGGATTGCTCTTTAGCAGGGGGTTTCAAACTGGGTTCCAGGGGCCATGAGAGCGTGACCCTGTGAAAAATTGTAGAGATAAAATATTATAATATTATAAAATGACATGTTGAACTGTCATGAAATGACTGTGTTGATCTTTTTCTTTCTTTCTTTCTTTCTTTCTTTCTTTCTTTCTTTCTTTCTTATCCAAAACTTTTGGAAGTTTGGTTGAAAATCATGAAATTATGATTATTTTGTTCTGTTATTATTTGTTTTGAGGCCAGTGACAATGTTGACAGGTCAAGTGGAATTCAAAACTAACTTAAAGATTTCTACTTTTGAGCCTTAGAATGTAAATGATAATTTAAATTATTATAATTTAAAATAAATTTTAAATTATAAATTTTAAGATTATTTAATTATTTAGAAGTATAAATGTAAATATAAAACTGTAAAAGTAAAATAAATAAACATTTTAAATATAGCATTTTTTTGTTTTAAGGTCTATATTAAAAAGTCCTCATATATTTTTAAGTTTTGTTAGTTTTTATCATTGAAATATTTTCCAGATAATATTTAAATAATTAGCTTTAATTAATTATAAGTATAAATGTAAACATAAAACTATACATTTAAATTAATAAACATTTAAAATGTAGCATGTTTTGTTTTAAAGTCTATATAAAAGTCCTCGTATATATGTAAGTTTTGTTAAGTTTTTATAATGTAAATATTTTCCACATATTTTATTAATTTGCTTTAATTAATTGAAGTATAAATGTAAATATAAAACTATAAAATTAAATCAATAAACATTTTAAATATAGTATTTTTATGTTTTAAAGGCCATATTTAAAAAGTCCTCTTACAGTTTTAAATTTTGTTAGTTTTTATGGTTTAAATATTTTCCAAATATTTGTTTTAATTAATCTGAAGTCTAAATATAAATATAAAAAATAAGGTTAATTATTAAACATTTAAAATGTAGCATTTTTATGTTTTAAAGTCCATAATTAAAAATCCTCATATAGTTTTGTTAATGTTTTTTTTAATTTAAATATTTTCCAGATAATATTTTTAATAATTTGCTTTAATTAATTAGAATTATACATATTAAACTATAAAATTAAATTAATAAACATTTTAAATGTAGCATTTTTGTGTTTTAAAGTCTATATTAAAAAGTTCTGATATAGTTTTATTAGTTTGTATAATTTAAATATTTTCGAGATAATATTTTAATAGTTTGCTTCAATTAATTAGAAGTATAAATAAAAATATAAAGCTATAAAATTAAATTAATAAACATTTTAAATGTAGCATTTTTTTGTTTTAAAGTCTATATTAAAAAGTCCTTATATTTCTGTTAGTTTTTGTTGAGGTTTGTGTAATTTAATTATTTTCCAGATAATATTTCAATTATTTACTTTAATTAATCAGAAGTATAAATATAAAACTATAAAATTAAATTCATAAACATTTTAAATGTAGCGCTTTTTTTTTTAGTTTTAAATTTTGTTAAAGTTTCTATAATTTAAATATTTTCTAGATAATATTTTAATAATTTGCTTTAATTATTTAGAATTATACATATTAAACTACACAATTAAATTAATAAACATTTTAAATGTAGCATTTTTGTGTTCTAAAGTCTATATTAAAAAAGTCCTGATATAGTTTTATTAGTTTGTATAACTTAAATATTTTCCAGATAATATTTTAATAATTTGCTTTAATTAATTAGAAGTATAAATAAAAATATAAAGCTATAAAATTAAATTAATTAACATTTTAAATGCAGCATTTTTTGTTTTAAAGTCTATATTAAAAAGTCCTTATATTTCTGTTAGTTTTTGTTGACGTTTGTGTAATTTAATTATTTTTCAGATAATATTTTAATTATTTACTTTAATCAGAAGTATAATTATAAAACTATAAAATTAAATTCATGAACATTTTAAATGTAGTGGGGTTTTTTTGTTACGTTTTGTTAAAGTTTCTATTATTTAAATATTTTCCAGATAATATTTTAATAATTTGCTTTAAGTATTTAGAAGTGTAAATGTAAATATAAAACTATAAAATTAAATGAATAAACATTTTAAATGTTCCTTTTTATTTTAAAGTCATATAGTTTTGTTTCGTTTTGTTAAAGTTTTTTTTTTATTATTTAAATATTTGCTTCAGTTAAATGTCACCATAAATAATAGTTATTTAACTGAAAGCAGTCATTTAATTTAGTTGTCTTTATTAGACTTATTAGAACAATTTTGATAATATTTCTAATTCATAATTGATAATTCTAGTTCATATCCATCTTTTTCATGGGAATTTTTAAAGAAAAACATTTTAAAAAAAAGTATGGATAGCGTGCAAGATTTATTCTTTTTTTTTTGTTTGTTTGTTTGTTTTGAAAATAATACTAATAGTAATAATACTATTTTATAGATAATAATTTAATATTAAATCGTATAATTCTTTAGCGAAATGACAATATAAAAGTTTGAAAACAGTCATTTCATTTAGTTTGTCTATTACACTAACTAACAGTATTTCAATATGTGGTGAATGTTTTCATGTTTTAGAAAGGGGGATTGTGCAAAGGGATTGTCATATTTGAGGGTCTTTGTTTGAAAGTCTGAAAACCACTGTTTTAAAGAACACACAATTGTTGACAAAGGATTGGATCATTGACAGGACAAGAACACGTCGTCAGCCCGTAATGATGGATAAAAGTCATCATGATGATTTTTCTCTCTGCTCTGTGGTGCTACTGTGGTGAAAAGGCTTTGAGTTTGGAATGTCTTGTTTAGCTTTAGGGTGATTTAGGGCTATGGAGATGAGTGCTGAGGATACTCTTTACTGCTCTGTCATATGTCAGTAGTGGAGGGAGAGAGAGAGAAAACCATGGTACATTTCCTCTGCCCAGCTCAGCTTTAGAGATCCTGATGAGAGCCAGGGATTAACTTTGGCTCCTGACTCCAGATTCCACTGGCTGGGGGTTTGGAGGTCTGGGGTCACTGACTGATTGGATGAGACTCGATGTCTGCTCTTGACCCATCGCTGACATGGTAACACTAAAGGGTGAATTCACAAAAAAGAGACACTTTAAATGCATAGTATTTCAGTGCAAAAACCTGCATCTCATTCACTAGCCATCTGCAAGTATTTTTATTGTCTGTTCAGCACAATCACATCTGCTTTTTTTTTTTTTTTAAGCAAATTAGGTTTGCTATACTTGTTCCATATTTTTTTCCAGAAAAAGTCTTGGAGTTTTATGAATAATGCATAATATATAATGCATAATTTCTAGCTATTTTTGCAAACTATCAAGAGAAAGTCTAACACTTTATGAAAAAAGTATCATAAATAATATTTTAATTTGTATAATTAATAGTAAGATTTACAAGCGCAAATGTAAATATAAATGTATAATTTTTATTTTATTTTATTTTATTTTATTTTATTTTTATTTTATTTTAAAAAAAATAAAATTGTTGACAGGGCCAGTTGAAATCTTCCTTAGCTGAAACAAATATAATAATATAGAATAATTTTAAAATAAATTGTACATTTTTTTCCAGAAAAAGTATTGGAGTTTTATGAATAATGCTTAATATCTATCTATTTTTGCAAGTTGTCAAGAGAAAATCTAACATGACTATACTTTTATGAAAAAAGTATAATAAATAAATGTTTTTATTTTTTTAATTAATTGTAAAATTTGCAAGCACAAATGTAAATATTAATGTTTTATTTTATTTTATTTTATAAATAAAATATAATGTATAATGTTTTTGTTTTGTTTTGTTTTGTTTTGTAGGAGTTGCTGTTGTTTTGGGGCCTAATATTTTACCAGTATAAATGTAAATAAAAAAGGTACATTTCAATTCATTCAGATTTTAAATGTATAATTTTTTTTGTTTTGTTTTGTTTTGTTTTGGGGCCTGTGAAAATGTTGACAGGGCCAGTTGAAATCTTAGCTGGAAAAAGTATAACAGCTAACCTAGCTGAAAAAAATATATAAAATAATAAAATAAAAAATAAAATAATTTTAAAATAAGTTTTAAATTTTTCCAGAAAAAAGTCATGGAGTTTTATGAATAATGCTTAATATCTAGCTATTTTTGCAAATTATCAAGAGAAAATCTAGCATTATATGAAAAAGTATAATTTATACTTTTAAAAATATTACAAGTATATATTAGAGTAAGCAAAAGTAAGATAATTTTAATTATATACTTAATTGTAAAATTTGCAAGCACAAATGTAAATATAAATGTTTTATTTTATTTAGTTTTATTTTATTTTATTTTATAAATAAAATATAATGTATAATGTTTTTGTTTTGTTATATATAATATATTATATATATATATATATATATATATATAAATAATTGTAAAATATAATAATTTTGAGAATAATTGTGTACAAGTATAAATGTAAGTATAAAATCCTATTTTTACATTTATACAAGGGGGTTCTGTGAAAATGTTTACAGGGAAAGTATCTGCAAGCTAAAAAAGTCTATAATTATATATGTAATGTCTATTATTATTTTTAAATAAGTTGCAAATAATAATTTTAAAATTATTTAATTATTTAAAAGTATAAATGTAAATTTCAAGTTCAGTTTTTAAAAAGATTGTTAAATGTATTTTTTTTAATGTGATAAATATTAAATATTATATATATATAATATATTTAAATATTAAATATAATATTACAAGTATATATTAGAGTAAGTAAAAGTAAGATATTTTTAATTGTATAATTAATTGCAAAATTTGCAAGCACAAATGTAAATATAAATGTTTTATTTTATTTTATTTTATTTTATTTTATAAATAAAATATAATGTATAATGTTTTTGTTTTGTTTTGTTTTGGGGCCTGTGAAAATGTTGACAGGGCCTTGACTTAGCTAAAAAAAATAATAATATATATATATATATATATATATATATATATTAAAATAATTGTAAAATATAATAATTTTGAGAATAATTATGTACAAGTATAAATGTAAGTATAAAGTTCTATTTTTATTATAGAAAGGGGTTCTGTGAAAATGTTTACAGGGAAAGTATCTGCAAGCTAAAAAATTCTATAATTATATATGTAATATCTATTATTATTTTTAAATAAGTTGCAAATAATAATTTTAAAATTATTTAATTATTTAAAAGTATAAATGTAAATTTCAAGTTCAATTTTTTTAAAAGATTGTTAAATGTATTTTTTTAATGTATTTATTTTATTTATTTATTTTTGGGGGGAAAATGTTGATTGCAAAATCTAGAAGGAAAAAACAATTTTTGAGCACTATGAGTAACACGCATACAGATATATATTTGTACCGTACATATTTTATGCATGACATTTCATTAGCTATACCATAATGTCAGACAAAGTGGTGCGTTAAAAACATCTCTGTTCTTCTCTGACCTCTCTTTACGGGTCTCTATAATTTGCAGAAGCCTGACTCTGACCATCTTCCCTTACTATCACTCAGCAGTGAGATCAAAAGAGCATGCGGTGGCCGTGATGAATGTCCGAGCGCTACAGACTCTAATCCTGTCCAGCCTGTCTGTCCCCACAAATACCCTACAATGAAGGAGAAAGAAAAGCACAGGAGATGGAGAAAGTGGAAACAGGCCTGCTTTCCCAGACTGTGGCAATAGACTTATCTGTTACGGGACAGTCGGGCAGGCCTGGCCCAGCTTATAGGTTTTCATCATGAGCAGCCAGCCAATAAAAGATAAGTCTGAGAGGAGCCAGCCAATAAAAGATAAGACTGTGCGCATATCTGTGACTGACTTAGCAGAGAGTACACTAATGTTCTCACTGCAGATATTAATTATGTCACAAATACTCTCTGTGCCACTAGTCTCACCAAATAGACTTGTTCCAGGTCCCATATACCTTATTCCTTTTTCTAACATGCAGCTGGAAAGCAAGAAGTGCTTCTTATTCAAAATTCATTCCAATTTGGAACTTTTGTTCCTGTGAAAGATTCTCATGTGTGATGCAGAAACACCACTAAACTGGTTTAAAAGGTTCTGGAATGGGATAGTTTATCCAAAAATCAAAAATTCCCCATGGTTTGTTCACCCTCAAGCCATCCTAGGTATGACATTCTTCTTTCAGACAAATACAATCAGAGTTATATCAGAAAATGTCCTGTCTCTTCCAAGCTTTATATTGGCAGTGAATGGGTGTTGAGATTTTGTAGTCGAATAAAGTATATTCATCCATCATCAAAAGCACTCCACACAGTTCAGTTGATGAGTTTGTGTAAGAAAAATATCCAGATTTAAAACTTTATAAACCATAATCTCTACACTCTCTACACTCTAAAAAACATATTATTTGGCAACCCAGTGCTGGATAAATATTGGACAGAACACATGCTGGGTTAATTTGACCCAGCTGGTTGGGTTAAATGTTTTTACCAAACATGCTGGGTTATTTTATTCAAGTAAAATATTATATTGCTGGCTTAAAATGGACTGCAACTTATAAAAAACACACGCAGAATTACTGAAGGCAACAAAAATATGAACATTTATTATTAAGCAATAACACATGGACAAAATACAAGACAAACTGAATTTATTTAGGTGAATACAGCATAGTTTACAATATTACATACATGTAAACTGGTTTAACAAGCATTTAAGACATAAAACATTTAAAAGTAGCATTTTAATTTTAGTGTATTCAGCCATTCTTTGTAATCGCTTTTTACCGAAATGTAGCTGAAATCTCAGCCGGTGAAGGGCTGCTGTTCGCCGGGTTAATATTTTAACATCAAATTAAATTAAACTCAGTACTATAACAAATAAAATGCATTTATTTTATTTAAGGTTATTATGTTTTATATATGGAATTTTTTCTTACAAAAATGCATCAATTCACTTCAGAAGGCCTTTATTAACCCCCCAAACCTGTGTGGAGTACTTTTTATAATGGATGGATGCACTTTATTGGACTTCACAATCTTAACACCGATTCACTGCCATTATACTGCTTGGAAGAGCCAGGACATTTTTTAACATAACTCCGATTGTATTCATCTGAGAGAAGGAAGTCATTTACAGCTAGGATGGCTTGAGAGTGAGTAAATCATGGGGTAATTTTCATTTTTGGGTGAACTATCCCTTTAACTGGTTTTGTCAGTCTATTAAAACAAAGACCAGCAAATCAGATTAGGATAATTGATGTTTTTTTGTTTTTTCCTCAGGGTGCAGTTAGATTTTAGATCTGTAACTGTTACAGCACAACCTATCTAGTCTGATTCACACACAAATGACTCTTATGAACAGATTCTTTTTAGTGAATCAAACTCCTTTTGCTTACAGCTGTGAGACTTAAAGGGATGGTCCAACCAAAAATGAATATTCTGCTATAATTTATTCACCCTCATGTTGTTCGTGGCCACTGTATTTTTTCCCCCCGCATATCATGCGCAGGGCTCTGTAGGTTCCCACTGACTTCCATTATATGGATAAAAATATGATGGAAGTCAAAGAAAACTGAAACCATTTGTTTACTAACATTCTTCAAGATATCTCCTTTCATATTCCACAGAAGAAAGTTTTGTAACGACATGAGCATGAATAATTATCTCTCTCTCCTTCAGCTTGCTCCCTTTACCAGGGGTCACCACAGCGGAGTGATCTGCATAGCCTATGAGGATGAATAACTACTGATAGAATTTCGATTTTTGGGTAACCTGTCCCTTTAAGTTTGGTTAGTTACTAAAAGTTGTTCACATAAACATGAGTTTTGTCAGTAGTATTTCATAAAAGTAAATGAAAAAAAAAAGTTTGACATATATTTAATGTCAATTCTTTAAGAATAGAAAAGAGCTGTTAGTTAAAAAGCAGAAAATTGTGAGATGAAAACTGGCAATTCTGAGAGTTAAAAAAAAAAAAGAATTTGAGTTTATATCTTTGAGAAAAAAGAAGAGGAAAAAGTTCTAATTATGAGATACAAACCCTGAATCTTGTGAGAATTGTGAGATAAATAGTCACTTTTTTATTTATTTTTGTGAGGTTGTCTCTAAATTCTGACTTTTTTTTTTCTGAATTCTAAATTTACAACTCACAACTGTTTTATTTTTCTGCCACAGAATAAAAAAGGCAATTGTGACTTAAAAAGCAGAGTGAGACATAAACTCGCAATTTTGAGAGAAAATAAAATAAATCTGAGAGATATAAACCCAGAATCTTGTGAGGATTGTCAGATAAAAAGTCACAGATTTTTTTTATTTATTTTTTAATCCAGTGGTCGAAACAAGCTTCCATAATTACTGAATTTCATATGTAAATGCCAACTCTAAAAAAAAAAGTCAATGAAAAGTTTGTTTAAAAGAATGTTTTGATGAATATACACTACCAGTCAAGTTTTTGGACGGTAAGATTTTTAATGTTTTTAAAGAAGTCTCTTCTGCTCACCAAGCCTGCATTTGATCCAGTAAAATTTTGAAATATTTTTACTATTTAAATAACTCTTTTCTATTTGAAAATATTTTAAATTATAATTTATGCGTGTGATTTCAAAGCTGACTTTTTAGCATCATTACTCCAGTCACATGATCCTTCAGAAATCATTCTAATATTCTGATTTGAGTAGAACTTTTTCAGGTTTCTTTGATGAATAGAAGGTTCAGAAGAACAACATTTATCTGAAATATAAATCTTTTGTAACATTATAAATGTCTTTATCATCACTTTTGATCTATTTAAAGCATCCTTGCTAAATAAAAATATTAATTTTTATATAATTTCTTTCCCCCAAAAAACTCTAAGCGTTTAAATGTTATAGTATATAATGTTACAAAAGCTTTTTATTTCAGATAAATGCTGATATTTGGATCTTTCTATTCATCAAAGAACCATGAAAAAAAGTACTCAACTGTTTTAAATAATAATGATAATAATAAATGTTGCTTGAATAGCAAATCAGCATATTAGAATGATTTCCAAAGGATCATGTGACACTGAAGACTGGAGTAATGATGCTGAATATTTATCTTTGATCACAGGAATAAATTACATTTTAAAATATATTCAAATAGAAAGCAGTTATTTGAAATAGTAAAAATATTTAACATTTTTGCTGTTTTTGCTGTACTTTAGATCGAATAAATGCAGGCTTGGCGAGCAGAGAAGTCTTCTTTAAAAAAGCGTTAAAAATCTTCCTGTTCAAAAACTTTTGACTGGTAGTGTATTATAAAAAAATAATAAATATACCAGGATATTGTAGTTGCATAAAATGTACAGCTCTGTTAATCAGTCATTTTTGTGATTTGTTTTTTAAAAATCCTGTCAAATTGTGGTCGGGTGATGCAGTCTTGTCAGTCACGTCCCCAGGGCAGGACTCCCTCTATTCAACATATGCACTGGGAATAGTTATATCAGGTCGCGGAGAGTCAATCCTGTTACAGATGAAAATGTAGCTCTTATTGATCCCGCAGACTTTTATTGATTTCAGCCTTTTCTTGTTTCGTCTTCCCCTCCTGCGTGTTCTTCTTTTACCTTTTCCCTTTTTTTTATTCTCCTGTCATTCTCTCTATTGTCTAACTCTTGTCTGCTCATTCAGTCTCTCTCTCTCTTTTTCTCTTTTTATTTTCCTGTATGGATTCCTCAGTCAATTTGTTTACCGACCACTGTAACTACATCCATTAGTCTGACCCTAAGAGCTTGAGGACAGCCCTGTGACAGCCATCAGACTAATGCAGCTCTGACACAATAATTACACAATGACCTAAAGAAAGGGCCCTGCTGGCCCGTTGTATGCGCGGCTAGCAAACCTGGTTACCGCAGCGTCTAAGGTTTTGACCACCGCCACCCCCATAACCCACCAGCTCCAACAAAGCCACCCGGAGACGCATGTGTTTGCGTGACAAAGGAGAAATGAGGCTGTATTTTGATCACTTCTTCTTGTTTTACTAACAAGATTGATTAGATGGTTTTACTTGTCTTTGGCAGAAGCAATGTTTTTAAAGTTGTTTCCTCTGTCTTTGTGTTGTTTCTAAAAATCTTTAAGTTTCAGTTCAGATTTGACTAGAATCAGTTGACTATTGACTATAAACTATTATATAATGAAAGCCTTGTGTGTCAGTGATACTGTATATAAACTACTTTCAAGTCTATTTTCAACATTAAAAATATGCACAGCAATTTTAATGTGTATAGTTGCATTAATTTGACTATTTATGGTAGACTTGGATTAGAATTAATGAAGTTAATATAATTAATATGTTTTTATAAATGTAATATTTACAAGTGTTTGTTGATTTATCTAAAAAAAATATAAAAATATAAAAAGATTCCATTATTAACCATACAAACAAGTCTTATTGTTTTGTACTATTTTTGAATACGAACAAAACCCCTTTATTTCTTTTATTTATTTTTATATAAATTTTATAAATTAGGTATTTACAAATGTTATTCATTTATAAAAAATTACAAACAGTACTATTATTGACCACACAAATAAGCCTTATTAATTTTTGTACACTTTTTGTACAGTTTTTAAAGTGAACAAAACCCAGTGTCTTTCTTTCTTTCTTTCTTTCTTTCTTTCTTTGCTTATGTATTTAATGTTTTTTAATGGGATATTGAGATATTAAATAAGATATGTTATTTGTTTTTTGTTTTTAAATAACAATTTCTATTATTAACCCCACAAAAAAAAGCCTTATTGTTTTGTACTGGTTTTTTTATATGAGCAACACCCTGTTTTTATTTTATTTTATTTTATTTTATTATTTTATTGAAAAATATAATTAAGATATTTAATTAAGGTATTTTGATTTTTTTATTTATAAAAATGATTAAAGTTACTGTTATTGACCACACAAACAAGTCTTATTATTTTGTACAATTATTTTTTTATATATTTTATTTTTTTAAACTGCATTATTTATTTTATTTTATTTTATTTTATTTTATTTTATTTTATTTTGTTTTGTTTTGTTTTTATTTTAATGTATTTTTTTTTATTATTTAAAAAATAACATAAACATTTCTATTATTAACAGCACAAAAAAAGCCTGATAGTTTTTTACTGTTTTTTAAATCTGTATAACACCCAAAGTCTTTATTTTATTTTGTTTTATTTTAAGATATTTAATTAAGATATTTACTTTTTTAAATAAAAATTTTGAAAGTTACTGTTATTGACCTTTTTATTTTGTACAATTTGCTTTTTAATATGAACAAACCCATGTTTATTTTATTTGAATTTATTGTATAGAAAAATATAATTAAGATATTTAATTAAGATATTTACAAATATTAAAGTTACTGTTATTGACCACACAAAAAAGCCTTATTATTTTGTACAATTTGTTTTTTAACAAAACTGCATGTTTTATTTGTATTTTATTTTATTTTGCTAATTTGCTTACATAGAAAGACGGCAAAAGCAATGTAGTAAAAAATACCAGTGAAGTAATAAAATAAAATGAATAGCAAGCAACTTAGATCATTAGTGTAACTGTGTTTATAAAGTATGGTAAATTGATATTAATATTCAATTTTCGTGCAGATACAGGTATGTTTATCAACTATTTTAGTGACTTTGAATGTGCAACTCATCCATCCTGCTGTGAAAACATGCTGGTCTCTTGGCTCAGACTAGCAAACCAGCGCAGGATGGTTAGGTTTTATATTCATTTCTATCTTTTAGTAAGCGACTGTAAATAACACAGTTTTAATGTTTTATAATATTTTTTTACAGCACTGAAAAGTCTATAAAAGTGGGGCAGTGTAGTGTTAATATGAATTCATTTTCTGCATTGACTTTTTACAGGTGTTTCACCTGCATTTTAAATTGTGCATTGCGGTTTTAAGGTTGTCTGTAAACTTAATGGAAAATGACTAGTTCCTTTTCTCTTTTTTTCTACAGATGTTTTTTTCTTACAGTGTACAAAGTCCAAACATGTCCTTTGCGGTTCCATTTTCACATGCGTGTCTCCTTGTACTCTGATCTGAGTCTTTACCTCTGCTATGAGGTATGAGCCCCCTCTCAGCACTCGCTAATGACGGACAGCTGAAGGCACACTCTCAGGACTCCAATCAAATTTACAGCCTTCTAATTGGATTAGAGGAAGCCGGGGGGAGGGCTTTTATATCTGTGTCTTCCTTTCTCTTTTTTGTCCTCTTGTTTGCGCTTTGGCCTGCGTGCAGGGGTGGCTTGCAGCAGTCTGAGTGATGGACAAAAGGAGGAGCTGTCAGCGGCGCTGGGGGTTTGAGCCGAGCCAGCGAGGGCCAGATCTGCCGGTCTGCCGCAGAGGCATGGGCTGCTGCAGTCAATTGTGATGGGTGACAATGTTTTGTCTGCAGGCTGAGGATCTGTCCACAGACCGGCTGAATGAGAGGACACTTTCCACGGATGACACAGAGAGCGCAAAGCAAAACGGCAGGACAAAGAGCGAAACATCACTTAGCTCATTCCCGCACTGCCAGCGCATCCATTCCCTGTAGCACGAGTTCAGTGCCAGACAAAGCATGTCACTCCTTGTTTCTTTAGTGCAAACAGCAGAGCTAAAAATAGAAACGAACATCCACTGGAGCAGAAATTGTTCATTAAGGAAACTTTAGTGTATTAAAAACAAGTAGGGATTTTACGGCCATTTCATTGTAAGTCGACAATGCAAAAAAAGTACACTATAGTTCAAAAGTTTGGGGTCAGTAAGATTAAAAAAAATAATAATAATAATAATAAAATGAATCCAATTAAATGAATCAAATGATATGTAATGATAGTAAAGGCATTTACAAAATATTTCTTTTTCACAGAAAAAAATCTACAAAAAATAAGTAGCACAGCTGTTTTCAACATTAATGAAAATAATGAGCAGAAATGTTTCTTGAGCAGCAAATTAGCATATTAAAATGATTTCTGAAAAATCATGTGACACTGAAGACTGGAGTAATAATGCTGAAAAATCAGAAATAAAATATATAATATAAAATATATAATTTTAAATATATTGCAAGTTCATTTAAAATTGCATAATAATGGAAGAGTCAAACTTGTGTAGAATGGTTATGCTTTATATTAATATTATTATATTAATACAGTTATGTGTGTATATATATATATATATATATATATATTTATGTGTAAATAAAATATTTAAATATATAATATAAATAAAAATTTTGCAATAGAACGTTAATTTAAGTTGTAATAAAGTCAAACTAGTGTGTAATGGTTAGATTTTATATAATTTATTATCTGTTTTTACACATACAATAATATTAAATATATAATAATATAATTTTAAGTATTATTTAAATATATGATTAATATAATTACAAAATATTGCAGTAGAAATAGTTAATTTAAATTGTGATTAAAAAATCTGTATTATAATGGAAAAGTCATAGAATGGTTAGGTTTTATATACATTTGTAACTGTTTTCACGTATATATAATAATAAAGTAAAATATATAATAATATAATTTAAAAGATGTATATATATAATTTAAAATATAATTAAAATATGATGTTTAACTGTTTTTATATGTATATAATATGAATATAAAATATATAATATAATTTAAAATATAATTTAAATATATAATAATATGATTTAAAATATATTGCAATAGAAATTGATCATTTAAATTGTAATAAAAAAACTGTATAATAATGGAAAAGTCAAACTAGTGTAGAATGGTTAGGTTTTATATTAATTTTAACTGCTTTTATGTATATATAATATTAATATAAAATAGATAATATAATTTCAAAATATATATAATTTGAAATATAATTTAAAAATGTAATAATATAATTTAAAACATATTGCAATAGAAATTTAAATTGTAATAAAAAATCTGTATAATAATGGAAAAGTCAAACCAGTGTAGAATGGTTATTAATTTCAGCACTGACAAATACGAGAAAAAACACTGTGTTCACATGAATGTTAAGTTCACTGATACTTCTTTTAACCCTAAAACAATGCTGAATTCAAAATACTGGTAAAACACCTGTAAAAAAAATAATTGATCTTTCATATCAGACCAATATTACTATTTTTACTGTATTTTTGATCAGGTAAATTCAGCTTTTGAGTGCATGAGACAAAAACATTTAAAAAAATGTACCAACCACAAGCTTCTTGAATCAAAAAGCTGAGTAGGTGCTTATTCTTAAAATCAACAACCTCTCGAAACACATACACATGCAATAGACTGACCACATGGTGACTGTCTTCCTGTCAGTGCTTTGTTCTGTTTCCTTCCAGATTTTATGATCAAAGTGTGCAGAAAAGGCCATCAGCACCTCAATTAAATTAGTTTGAGAGGTTACATAGAACAGCCTTTGACGACCACAGCTTCAGCGCCGCTCGTGTGTATGTCTGTTAGAGCGTCTGCATGTAAACGCACGCAAGGGCCTTGCTTTGCCCCTATAGAGAGGTGACAGCGAGCACACTTGTCACTTTCTGTATTGTCAGCAGTGTTGCTGGTGTTATTGACACTGTAGCTTATGTTTTTTGGGCCGGTCCGTGGGAATGGGCAGGAATAGCTTCCTCTATCAGTTAGTTCACACAGGATCCTGTCACCTTCCTCATCACACACCTCACCGCTGCCATTCTTATCCCAGCAGGGCCCATGCTGATCGCTGCATGCCACTGTATGGACACTGTCCATGCTGACCACAGGACCAGAAACCCAGAGCACCGTGAGGGGCACCATAGATAAGAAACTGCACTCTGCTGCCTGACAGCTTTAAATGGGGACCGTCTCAATGTAAGTCATTACTTTATGCATTGAGCAGTGAATAGTACTTTTGGCAAATACAGGTGTTTAAACTAATGCACATGTGCATAAAAATGAGCTATTTTATTTTGCATCAGAGTAGTCCACCATGTCTGGGTCACATGACCAGCTGATTAAATAACCAGCTGTGGAATAAATTAATTGACCCAAAAATTATAATTAATTTCACAAACCCCTGGGGTTGGTATAAAGCTAAATTTAATTTTAATTATTAATTTGCAAATTATAAAAATGATTTAATAAAAAAAAAAAAATAGAAGATAAAAAATGAAATTGCATTATTAAAAAAATAAAATTAATCACAATAAAAACTGAAAATGTAATTGTTTACCTGCATGTTTTAGACCAGCTGATTAAATAAACAGCTGTCGAAAGAAATATTAATTGAAATGAAAATTTAAAAAAAAAAAAAATGCAAATAGTTAATTAGTAAATAATACAAATTATTTAATTAAAAATAAATTATAAAATATTTAAGCTAAATTGAATTTAAAAATTAAAAACTATCAAAATAAACAAATAAAATATCTGGATATCACATGACCAGCTGTGGAATAAATAATAGTTGACACAAAAATAAATTAATTTCATAAACCCTTGGGGTTAGTAAAAAGCTAATATTAATTAGCAAATCATAAAATTATTTAATAATTTTTAAAAAATAAATAAATAAAATGAAATTAAATAATAAAAAAAATCAAAATAACTCTTACTAAAAATAAAAAAATAAATATTTAATTTGTTAATCTGTATGTCACATGACCAGCTGATTAAATAACCAGCTGTAGAAAGAAATATTAATAGATTTTTAATTTTACTTGCAAAGTAATGAGTAAATAATACAAATTATTTAATTAAACAATAACAAATTATAATATATTTAAGGTAAATTGAATTAAAAAAAATAAAAACAATCAAAATAAACAAATAAAATACTTGTATATCACATGACCAGCTGTGGAATAAATAATAATTGACAGAAAAATGAATAAATTTCACAAACCCTTGAGGTTAGTAAAAAGTTAATAATTAATTAGCAAATGCTAGAAAATAATTAATACATGTAAAAATAATAAATAATAAAAAATTAAATTAAATAGTTTTAAAATAAAAACAATCAAAATAAACTCTTACCAAATTAAATATTTAATTTGTTTATTTGCATGTCACATGACCAATTGATTATATAACCAGCTGTGTTAAGAAATATTAATTGTTTTTTTTTTGTTTGTTTTTTTTTTTACAAATTTAAAAAACAAAAAATAAAAAAATATTTAATAAAAATGATTTTAATTATAAAATATTTAAAGTATATTGATTAAAAAAAATAAAAAATAATCAAATAAAACAAATAAAATAAATATTTTATCTGCAAATCATCTCATAACCAGCTGAGGAATTAATTAATAATTGACACAAAAATTAATGCATTTTACAAACCCTTGGTGTTGGTAAAAAGCTAATAATTACTTAGTAAATAATAAAAATGATTAAAAAAAAAAAGTAAAGAAAAAAATAAAGAAAATAATTAATCATATATAACCATTAACTGACATGAGATATTATATATATTATGATGTTGTCAGATAAAATTATTGAAATATTAACTTAATATGTCAGAAGACACATTAATTAATTATTTTAGGTCAACGTCTAAAGAGTCTAAAAGAGTCTAAAACCATTGTTTCATTGCTTGTTTGAGAAGACAAATAAGAACAGCGAATTTTTTAAAAAGTCAACATTTTAATCCTGTAAGGTGATTGAGTTTTCCTGACAAATATGTAGAGGAGGATCATGAAAATAAGGCCTCTATAGATTAGAAATTTATTTGAAATAATGTTGTTTTTACAAAAGTGTTAGCAAAATTAGTTTATTTTGTCAAAAAATATATATTGACAAATTTACAGTAAGACCATTAAGAATTGGTTGAATTGTACAGCACATATCAACAGATATGAGCATTTGAATCTCACTATCATTGACTCCGTAAGTGTATGAAACAGCTCACGCTGCCCTGAGCATCTCTGCGTGTGAACCTCTGAGCTGTCTGCGTACAGCTGAAAACAAACAGAGCGTCGGTGCAGGACTCCTGTTGATAAACACTTCAGCAGCTGCCATTCTGCCTTGTAGACCCTCAGACAGACTCAAGACAACTTAATCCCGTCCCACTTATCTTCATCCCTCGCTTTCAATCTCTCTCTCCATTTAACTCCATCTCTCACTCTCCCGCTCTCCTCAGCATACTTACAAGAGGCGTGTGAGTGAGTGCGAGGCGGGAGGGGCCTGTTTGTCTTCATGAAAATCACTCCAGGTAACCTCAGGAAACCTCCGTGCCCCGACACCACAGCTAACGTGCCACAAAAAGAGACGAGCGCATTAGCACCGAAACGCTTGTATTACATGCAGGGGTCACATGACATCCTGACCTGTCCTTTTTAATGTCATCTAAGTCAATGGCTAATTTAAAATAGCATACTACTATATTGCTCTTACTGTTTCTAACATATCTTTATGCTCTTCTGAATTCATTTGAAACTCACAACTTACTAAATATGCCACACTTTATTCTGTATACTGCTTACTACTTTTTAAAAGATAGCAAGCAAAAGTTATTTTTCTAATAACTATTGCAATCAGTATGATACATGGTTTCTCACTTATTACATGTTTAATTCACTGAATAACCTTTTGATATGATTTTGGAAATGTTATTTTATATCTCTAAATTAAGAGATATAAAAATGATAAAAAAAATGTGATTTTTTCCTTCTAATTTCTAATTATATATATATATGTATATGTGTATATATATATATATATATATATATTTATTAATTAATTTAATATTATTGTATATTATTTAAATAATTGCATATATAACAATAGACATATATATATATATATATATATATATATATATATATATATATATGTATTTTTTTTTTTTTTAATAAAATAGTAATTTAATATTATTATGTGTTGTTATAACAATTTCAGCCGATATAAAAAAAAATTCTGACTAATTTTTATGTGACTAATTTTGGAAAATTCAGCAGATTATTAAAAAAATAGCACACTATACGTATCATACACAAAAAAATCAAGCGTTTATGATCTTTAACTTTTTTAACTTTTTCTTTAACAAATTAATACTTTTATATACTCATGATGCATTAAACTGATCAAAAGTGACAATGAAATACTCTTTCAAGTAAATTCTGTTCTTTTGAACTTTCTTTTCATCAGAGAACCCTAAAAATACAGTTTCCAAAAATTGAAAATGTTTCTTGAGCATTGAATCAGCATTTGAAAAATGATTTCTGAAGGATCATGTGACACCAAAGACTGGATTAATGATGCTGAAAATTCAGCTTGCCATCAGAGGAATAAATTACTTTTAAAAATATATTCAAATAAAAAACAGTTATTTTAAATTACATTTTTATTTGATTTTTTTGATCAAATAAGTCCAGCATTGACGTGCATAAAATACTTAATTCAAAAGCACATACAGTGGGTATGGAAAGTATTCAGACCCCCTTAAATGTTTCACTCTTTGTTATATTGCAGCCATTTGCTAAACTCATTTAAGTTCATTTTTTTTCCTCATTAATGTACACACAGCACCCCATATTGACAGAAAAACACAGAATTGTTGACATTTTTGCAGATTTATTAAAAAAGAAAAACTGAAATATCACATGGTCCTAAGTATTCAGACCCTTTGCTCAGTATTTAGTAGAAGCACCCTTTTGATCTAATACAGCCATGAGTCTTTTTGGGAAAGATGCAACAAGTTTTTCACACCTGGATTTGGGGATCCTTTCCTCCTTGCAGATCCTCTCCAGTTCTGTCAGGTTGGATGGTAAACGTTGGTGGACAGCCATTTTTAGGTCTCTCCAGAGATGCTCAATTGGGTTTATATCAGGGCTCTGGCTGGGCCATTCAAGAACAGTCCCGGAGTTGTTGTGAAGCCACTCCTTCATTATTTTAGCTGTGTGCTTAGGGTCATTGTCTTGTTGGAAGGTAAACCTTCAGCCCAGTCTGAGGTCCTGAGCACTCTGGAGAAGGTTTTAGTCCAGGATATCCCTGTAAATTCATCTTTCCCTCGATTGCAACCAGTTGTTCTGTCCCTGCAGCTGAAAAACACCCCCACAGCATGATGCTGCCGCCACCATGCTTCACTGTTGGGACTGTATTGGACAGGTGATGAGCAGTGCCTGGTTTTCTCCACACATACCGCTTAGAATTAAGGCCAAAAAGCTCTATCTTGGTTTTATCAAACCAGAGAATCTTATTTCTCACCATCTTGGAGTCCTTTGGGTGTTTTTTAGCAAACTCCATGTGGAGAGGCTTCCGTCGGGCCACTCTGCCATAAAGCCCTGACTGGTGGAGGGCTGCAGTGATGGTTGACTTTCTACAACTTTCTCCCATCTCCCGACTGCATCTCTGGAGCTCAGCCACAGTGATCTTTGGGTTCTTCTTTACCTCTCTCACCAAGGCTCTTCTCCCCCGATAGCTCAGTTTAGCCGGACGGCCAGCTCTAGGAAGGGTTCTGGTCGTCCCGAACGTCTTCCATTTAAGGATTTTGGAGGCCACTGTGCTCTTAGGAACCTTAAGTGCAGCAGAATGTTTTTGTAACCTTGGCCAGATCTGTGCCTTGCCACAATTCTGTCTCTGAGCTCTTCAGGCAGTTCCTTTGACCTCATGATTCTCATTTGCTCTGACATGCACTGTGAGCTGTAAGGTCTTATATAGACAGGTGTGTGGCTTTCCTAATCAAGTCCAGTCAGTATAATCAAACACAGTTGGACTCAAATGAAGGTGTAGAACCATCTCAAGGATGATCAGAAGAAATGGACAGCACCTGAGTTAAATATATGAGTGTCACAGCAAAGGGTCTGAATACTTAGGACCATGCGATGTTTCAGTTTTTCTTTTTTAATAAATCTGCAAAAATGTCAACAATTCTGTGTTTTTCTGTCAATATGGGGTGCTGTGTGTACATTCATGAGGAAAAAAAATGAATTTAAATGATTTTAGCAAATGGCTGCAATATAACAAAGAGTGAAAAATTTAAGGGGGTCTGAATACTTTCCGTACCCACTGTATATTGGGAAATATTAAAAACAATCAATGTGTCTCTCACCCCGATCCAGACCCTCTTATTCGATAGCAGAGTGGGATGCCTGAGGATTAGTGGTGAGCGCAGAGTGGCGGCTCTGTTTTCTGTCCCGATCTCCCACCGTCCACAGACACTTAAGTACCTGGGATCGCACTGCTGGTAATAAATATGAGGAGGCTTTAGTTTAGTGTAAACACGTCCCTTGTACCAGAAGGTGTAAACCTCCTCTGGGTTTGTTGTGGGGGGGGGAGTTAAAAAGATGAAGTGCACTCGATGAGAAGCCTGTCTCCACCTTGTTGCTTTACGGTGTGTTTGTTAACCTGTGACGTCCATGCGTTCACACGAGCACCTTGACCTCTCTCAGGTGTTTACGTCTCTGTGTGAATAAACGTGAGTGTGAGCAATTCTGAGTGCACTTGAAAGTTTTTCCCACATAGATCTTTGTGATTTAGCATTAGCTCATTCGTAGTGCAGGGCATGGCGTGAGCAAAAGGCATTACAGAACGTAATAGGCCTTTTAACCCTTAACTTATCTCGTGCATAGATGCTGTGCATCACTCCACCTAATGGTGGTGATTGGAGGAGGCCGTGACCAAGAGCAATGGCCGTCCTTCTACTGGAATGTACCCTCATCCTCATTCTACCCATTAGCCGGGAATCAGTAGTCTGGTGCCCCTCAGATATGCTTGGGATTTGGCCAGGATTAGTGCGTTACAGTTTGTGATTCTGACTGATTCTCATTAAGCTGCTAATGGAGACAGGAGTTGAGCCTTCAGCATGACACATCTTTACTTTAGGAAAGTTACTGTCACCATTAACGTTCTTCCAGAAAGCATAATGTGGATTCAGGCAAACATAACTATTACTGTTGCACATACTTATGGTTGTGGATCTGAAGAAACCCTTAACACTAAGCATTAAACTTTGGATCATAACTCAACCAGCAATGTTTGTGCTCTGGACATGAATAAACCCTCAAATCATGAGGTTTGCTGTAGAGAAAGGATAAGTTCACTTCCAAAATAAATATTTCCTGATCATGTCTTTCTATCGTCAGTTGCAAAAAGGTTTTTGAGAAAAACATACCAGGATTTTTCTCCATATAGTGGACTTCAGTCTTGGCCAACAGTTTGAAGGATTTCTTATCTAGTGAAACTATTAGTCATTTTCTTAAAACAATAAATTTTTTTAATACTTTTTAACAATAATGCTCATCTTGCCACAGCCCAACCTTATCCATTACATAATGACACTGGAAAGGTTGACCCAGTGTTTACAAAGCGAACGTCCAAAGAAAGTCAAACGCCCTTTACAAAAAAAGATAAAACAACTATGTTGGACAATTTTGAAGTTGGAGGAGAAAATGAAATGCAGTTTATCACCCAAACCTACCTTTTTAAACAGAAGTACACAGATGAAGAACTAACCGTGTGTAACTTTCCCAACGTGATTATGTAATACGTGAAGACGCGCATTGCAGAGCTAGTGCAAGAGGAGCATTTGTAGTTAAGAAGTATATATATTTTTATTGTTTTAAAAAAATGGCTAATTGTTTCGATAGATAATACCTTTATTCCTTGGCTGGGATCGTTTAGTGCCCTTTAAAGCTGCGTTAAAACTGCAATTTGGACTGTCAACCCATTGGCCACCACTGAAGTCCACTATATGGGGAAAAATTCTGAAGTTTTCTTTCTGGAAGTGAGCATATCCTTTAAAGGAGAAGTCCACTTCCAGAACAAAAATTTACAGATAATGTACTCACCCCCTTGTCATCTAAGATGTTCATGTCTTTCTTTCTTCAGTTGTAAAGAAATTATGTTTTTTGAGGAAAACATTTCAGGATTTTTCTCAATACAGTGGACATCTATGGTGCCCCGAGTTTGAACTTCCAAAATGCAGTTTAAATGTGGCTTCAAACGATCCCAGATGTGGTTGTAAACGACCCCAGACAAGGAATAAGAGTTTTGTCTAGCAAAACGATCAGTTATTTTCATAAAAATAATACAGTTTATATACTTTCATTTCAAATGTTCGTCTTGTCTTACTCTGCCTGGACTGTTTTTGTTCTGGTTCATGACAGTTAGGGTATGTTGAAAAACTCCCATCTCATGTTCTCCCTCAACTTCAAAATCGTCCTATATCGCTGTTTTACCTTTTTTGTTAAGGGTGTTTGATCTTCTTTGCATGTTCACTTTGCAAAGACTGTGATGTAGGATTATTTTGAAATGATTTTTGAAGATGAGGGAGAAAACACGATTGGAGTTTTTCAACATACCCTAACTGTCTTCAACCAAAATACACAGTTCAGGCAGAGCAAGACAAGACAAGCATTTGAGATTTAAAAAGTATTTAAATTGTATTATTTTTATGAAAATAACAGACAAGACCCTTCTTCCTCGGCTGGGATTGTTTGAAGCCGCATTTAAACAGCAACAGGAAGTTTAAAATCGGGGGACCATACCAGTCCACTATATGGAGAAAAATGCTAAAGTGTTTTCCTCAAAAAACATATTTCCTTTACAACTGAAGAAAGAAAGACATGAACATCTTTGGATGACAAGGGGATGAGTACATTATCTGTAAATCTTTGTTCCAACCCAACTTATTGTTATTATTATTATTTTATTTATTTATTTATTTTGTCTGGCAGACAATAAAACAAATATATTATAATTATATAATTATATATAATTATATTAATTATATAATATAATGTAATCGTTTGACAGCCCTACACCCTAGCAATCCTTATGCCTGGTTCACACTGCACGATTTTATTCTTGATGTTCTTTTCATGTCAATTGCTAACAAATGCCTGAAATCAGAGGAAAACCGGTGCTCGTTTACGTATTTGATAACTGCATATTGTGTATTATCAAAGGCAATTCAGTCAAAAGTACACAGGCAGCGCTCTGATATACAACATTGCATTTACATAAACATGAGGAGATTTTGCCAAAACTATTTGCTCTGGAACAAATGATAGTTAAATGAGACCGGAGACTGCCCGTTAGATTTACCCAAAACATATTACATCTCATATTTAACCACCACAGAGACATCTGAGCCAGCAGTAAATTCCCAGAGATCTGGCCGAGGTGAGGCGCTCTGGGGTGGGTTCATGAGCACTGAACGGCCACTGACACTATGGAGCTCGCATGTGCGAAAACGTTGACATAAATTTTCAAATAGACGTTGGCTTTATCAACAACCGCATATTTGAAGTCCAAACAAGTACATTCTCATCTAATTCCGTGGCACAAAACACAAAACAATTATTTTTTAAATTATTGTGGATTTGGCCGTCCGCCATGACAGTGGATTAATACAAATGGTGAAATGGCTGTTGGAGTTCTGTTGGACTGTAATAAAAACACTCCTGTCAGCCAATCAGATTCGAGGACCAGAAAGAACTGTTGTATAAAGCTAGTTATTCAAGTTTGAAATGTGTGTTCTGTGTCGGAATGCCTGGTTTTGCTTTGTTCTGTGTGATTCCACCCATTGCTGGTTTACCCAATAGTACTCTGACAGCCCGGGTTGCCAGATGGTGGAAAACACAGCGTATTGCAAACACAGAAGCCAGCAAACAAACTGGATCAGAGATCACAGATTCTACCCGACCTAAAAAAACCTCTGCATATAAGGATAAATCACTTCATCAAATTACAGTGCGAGGCTTGTCACCTTCCAATTTCCACTCTTTCATGTCCGCAATCTGGCAACCCGTGTGGGTGTCAGATCTGAGGAGGAGGGCGTGGGAGAAACAGCTCTTTTTAATATTTTGAATTCAGACTGCAGTATCCATTTCAACCGCCACATTACATACTGCACTTGTAATAACTTTTAGTTCAATATTTAATTGTTTATACTGTATATTAATTAATCAAATGTCTTTAAAGTTGACAGAACCATGAAATTAATATTTTTTTAAATACTATATGGGCTAGGTGTAAGCCCTCAGCAGGTGTGACTTGACGAAATGAGTGTGTACGTGATGCATAACCTATACCTCCCATCTGTGAATCACGTCTGTCCATTAGCGGCTTTTCCCTGCGCCATTTTAATCAGATGAAAGTGGCAGATAATGCCCCCCTCCACAGCTCCATCAGTCTTGGCTGCCGGGTGGGATTTTAATTGGCCACAACTGGTCCGTGATTAACAGAAGAGACTTGCAGTCGACCCCCCCCCCCCCCTCTCTGTTGGTTATCAGACGTAATTACCTCTCCTCATGCAACACACTCTTTCCATAATTTCACATAATCTCCAGGTGTCAGCATTAAATCACCTGAGCTTCTCACACAGGTAACATTCGGTTCTTGGCTTAAACACAAAGATCGGATACTCCTCACAACCCGAGGTGTTATTTCGCAGTGTGAATGTAGTCATGTAAGAATGCTTACAATTATGAGACCAAAGTGTCCAGATGGATCATCTCAAAAGTGAAGTTTCTTTGCCCTGTCCTGGGGGCCTTAGTGAGGAGAGGAAACTTAAACCATGCTTTTGTGTGAGAAAGTGCAAAGAAAAGTGCAAAGTGTGCTTCATTATTGTCTCCAAATCCTCCCAAAGCTTCAGCTGTCATTACTCTGTTCCTATCTGTGTAAATGGCATAATTCCATACATCAAAGTCTTTGAATGGAAATGATGACAGTTGCAATCACGGGGAGCTTATGTTCTTACTGAAAAGTGAACGTGGCCCCCGAGGCGCAGCAGAAATGTGATTCATGTGAAAGTAAGAACATTTGAAGTATAATCTTATTTTCAAGTATGAAACAAAACAAAAGTTCATCTATTGTAACCATCAGAAATAAAATAAATGGCTTGCTTATATCCGTCAATTAACACAATTGGAGATATCTGTTTAAAGCAACTAACATCCTGTCAGGAATGACTTTTTGCGGTTTCAGAGGTGTGCCGTATTGGCGAAAGTGTGTTCTTGTTATAACACAGATTTCAGAGTCCTCAGGGCAGTGTGGAAAGCCAAATGCTGTAATTACCCAGTAGCTTTCACTTGTGTTATTTAGCAGTTTAAACACAATTTCTTCCCCTCTATTTGTCCAAACACTGTAAAAAAGTGTCATTTCACACACACTGTAAAAACAAAGTTGTAAATTTGCTTCCAAATTTCACATTTAATTCAGTGTGTTACTTAAAGGAGAAGTTCACTTTTACAGAACAAAAACTTACAGATAATTTACTCACCCCCTTGTCATCCAAGATGTTCATGTCTTTCTTTCTTCAGTCGCAAAGAAATCAAAATTTCCTTTTATATAGTGGACTTCTATGGTACCCCCAAGTTTGAAAGGACTCTAGACACTCCCAGGCGAGGAAGAAGGGTCTTATCTAGCGAAACAATTGGTTATTTTCTAAAACAAAATGACAATTTATATCCTTTTTAACCTTAAATGCTCGTCTTGTCTTGCTCTGTGTGTACTGTGTATACTCCAACTTCAAAATCATCCTACAACGCTTGTTTGATCTTCTTTGCACATAGACTTTGTAAACACTGGGTCTGTACTTTTGCAGTGATGTAGGATGATTTTGAAGTTGGAGGAGAAAATAAGATGGGAGTTTTTCGACATACCCTAACTGTCTTGAACCGGAATACACAGAGTTCACACAGAGCTTGACCAGATGAGCATTTAAGGTTAAAAAGGATATAAATTGCACATTTTTTTTTAGAAAATAACCAATCGTTTCGCTAGATAAGACCCTTCTTCCTTGGTTGTGATTATTTAAAGCCCTTTGAAGCTTTTTTTTAAACTGCATTTTGGAAGTTCAAATTTGTGGGAATCATAGAAGTCCACTATAAGCGGGTGAGTAAATATGATCTGTAAATTTTTGTTCCGGAAGTGATCTCCTTTAACATCTCTTTGTAATTAGTTGTGAAATCTAGAAATTTCTAACTAACTTTTTGCTTTTTTTTTCTGTGGAACACAAAAGGAAAATTTTGAAGACTTTTTCAAGCTCTTTTCCATTTTCCATTACAATGAATGTGGATTTGAGCTTTCAAGTTTATAAAAAGGTGCAAAAGTGCCATAAACTATCATTAAAAATGAAAATTCCGTCATAGATTACTCACCCTCATGCCAAACTGAACTGATTCTTGAGTTTAACTTGTGGACTCAATGAACCAGTTTTTTGGCCATTGAAGGAGATGGAATGACATGAGGGTGGGTACATGATGACAGTATTTCAGTTTTTGGGTGAACGCTTCCTTTAAAGTTGTTGTAAATTCTTTTCAGTTATCATCCTGACAGAGGAAAGCAGCCTGCTCTTTTCCCATTGAGGAACAGCAAATTTTGCTCCTGGCCATATAGTTGAGGAACTGTCAAGTTCAGAACAAAAGAGTGCACTAACAAGGTTATTTACACAGGGCACCTTCTGTTCCTTAGCAAAACAGTGTTGCCAAAAGGTTTAAGGCAACACTCGCAAACATTAAGCAGCATGTAAAAGCAGCAGTCTTTTCATTCATACTCTGGGAAATCGGATGTTGTATTTTACTGAGAGGTTATTTTCATGTCAGCCTAGGTATTCACAGCATTTTTCCACCAGCCTGACACAGGCTGTAGTTCATGAATTAGGTCTGAAACTAGGTTTGAGAAGAGTTTTACTTGAATATGTCTCACATAGAACTATTTTTGACTATAGTTTGCACAAATGGAATAAAAAATTCACCTTCTGCTTACGCTACACTGTTATTTTTCTTGTTAAAGGGATAGTTGTAACTCTAGTGATCATGTCACCTCAGAAGACTTGGAATATACCAGTCGAATTTTATGGATTAATTAATTTTTTTTTATTTTTATTTTACTTTTTTTAGGGTTGAACATTTCTGGGTTCCACTGAATTTCAAAATGTGGATAAAAACAGCAAAACAGTCTTTGAGTTTATAATATTTAGAATTGTAATATTATAGTACAAATCAAGTAAAGACATGTAATGCAGTAAAAACATTAATATTGTGAAATATTTATACAATATAAAATAACAGCTTTGTATTTTAATATATTTTCAAATATAAATTATTTCTCTGTTGGCAAAGCTGACTTTTCAGCATTATTACTCCAGTCTTCAGTGTCACACGATCCTTCAGAAATCATACATTTTAAGGATTCTTTAATGAATATAAAGTTCTATAGAACAGGATTATTTAAATAGAATATTTTTGTAACTGTAATTTTTATAGTGTAAGTTTTGATCAATTTAATACAATTTTTTTGATTTGTAATAGTTTTTAAAGAAGTCTCTTCTGCTCACCAAGCCTGCATTTATTTGATCCAAAGTACAGCAAAAACAGTAAAATATTTCTACTATTTAAAATATCTGTTTTCTATTTAAATATATTTTAAAATGTAATTTATTCCTGTGAACAAACTTAAATTTTCAGCATTGTTACTCCAGTCTTCAGAGTCACATGGTCCTTCAGAAATCATTCTAATATGCTGATTTACTGTTCAAGAAACATTTATTAACATGTATTATTAGTATTACTATTTAAAACAGTTGAGTATTTTTTTAATATTCTTTGATAAAATATCCAAAGATCAGCATTTATCTGAAATAAAAAATAAAAAAGCTTTTGCAATATTATGCAACAGTATATTTCTATTTCAGATAAATGCTGTTCTTGTGTACTTTCCATTCATCAAAGAAACCTGAAAAAAATCTACTTAGCTGTTTTCAAAATAATAATACTAATAAATGTTTTTTGAGCAGCAAATCAGAATATTATAATGATTTTTGAAGGATCATGTGACTGAAGTAATGGTGCTAAAAATTCAGTTTTGAATCACAGGAATAAATTACATTTTAAAATATATTCAAATAGAAAACAGATATTTAAATAGTAAAATAATTTCAAAATATTTTATTTTTTTCTGTACTTTGGATCAAATAAATCCAGGCTTGGTGAGCAGAAGAGACATAAAAAACATAAAAAAAAAAAATACTGTTCAAAAACTTTGAAAAAGTATGATTTTTTTTTTTTTTTTTTTTTCAACTATGACTTTAATCAGTGCACCGTATTGCAGATATGGTGTTTATTTTACAGATAGTTTATCTGTGTTGTGTGATTCATTTGTAGCGTTTGGCAACCATGTAGCTAATAGCAAAATAAAGCATATACTCCAATGCTGCAATAAGTAGTTTAATATGTGTAAATAAGCATGTAAATATGAGAAAAAAAGTAAAATGATCTCGCTCATATATTTTTTCATGGTTTATGTCTTTCCATAGCAAAAATTACACTTTTCACTGATCTATGTAGTCTAAAGGCAAAATGTCCAATGCAACGAACACATTTGAATACTTGAATTGACTGTTCAGTAGATATTTAAAAACTTTGGATTGCAATATTTCGATAAAGCTGTAAAAACAATACAATTTGTTTTTGATTAAAATGGGAATAGCCCTTAACTCTGACCATTAATACATTTTGATCTTCTTAGCCAACATACGTAATTTATCTGTGATGCTAATATTACCATTTATATTCAGCTGTCGCCACTTCTTAATTTACGAGCAAGAAACAACGGCTTAAACTGGAATACTATCAATCTGTCTAATGTATCAGTATGACTGTTGCATGTGTGTGTTGTAGCGTGAGTGTTTAAGCATGGTAGGAGGCACTGAGAGATGTAAGGAATGCAAACAGACAGTCAGCTTTATAACTCTTGGCTCCAGCTCTTATCTGCCCCACTTTGAATTTACCAGAGGGCCAGAGAAACGCGTAGTCCGAGTATGTGAGCAGTGTTAGGGCTCATATTCTGACCATCAGCTGCCTGATACTGTCGTTCTTCCAAAACAGTAGCGGTATGATATTTTGCACCCTTGCAGGGGTCTTTGGTCTGTTAAGTACTGAAGAACCGTTGATGACATAACTACTGTATGTAGAGGACAAGGACTGGTTGCAGTGCCATAAACAATACTTTCTGCACCAGGACTGTAGGTTGTTTTCCCATGCCAACTCTTTGCGTATTGACTTTCGTTCTCCTTCCGCTCAAGATGACGTCACCAGAGAAGGTCGTCCAGTGTGAGTCATCTGGGAGCGGCTGTTTGCTCCTCAGAAGGTGGATTTGGATCCCAGGTCCAGCTGACCTCTGGAGCTTCTCACCCGAACTGTTTGTGGAGCCAGACTTGAGATTAGAGCGGCTGTGTTTCTCTGCTCTCTTGACTTGCTTTCTTTTCTTTCTGCTGAACTTGTCCGTCGCCCCTTCCTCCCTCCCACAGTTCATGTTTTCCAGACACGTCACTCCAGCAGGGATATGAAGTACTTGAATTACTGTATTTTATTACTTAATTGACATATTTTAGGGGGATTTGTACTTTACATGATTGCTTTTGAAAGTGAATTGTACATTTGCTGAATCATATTTGTGATTGAAAATGTTTTTATTATTGATTTTTTTTTTTTTTTTTTTATTCTGCCTTCGAGCACACCTGGAAGCTCTTACTACTCAAAAAATAAATAATGGATGATAGTAAACCAGAATAAGCAGAAGTAAATACACCCGCATCACTTTTACACTGAATATATAATTTATGCATGGAATCTAACATATAATTCATTCACTAGTATTAAAGGGGTCATCGGATGACCATTTTCCACAAGTTGATATGATTCTTTAGGGTCTTAATGAAAAGTCTATAATATACTTTGGTTAAAAATTTTCAATGGTAGTGTAAAACAAACACCCTTTTTAACTTGCCAAAATCAGCTCTGCAAAAATCATTCTGTTCTGGTCGAGGTTGCTTTAAATGTTAATGAGCTCTACTCGCCCCGCCCCTCTCTTCTCTCTGTAGAGTGACAAGCCTGTTTACTTTAGCCGCATTTAGCCACTAAACTTGCTAACCAGCAAGTTATTAGGAAAGGCGATCGCAAAGTTTCATAAAAAAACCCTTATACTCACTTCTGCTGTAAGTGAAGCTGGATCACTAATGATTTGCGCGAACATAGACGGATATATGTAGATCGGGAGGTGCTTTCCCTTCACAAACAAACGTAATCCTCTGCATCTTTAGCGGCTCAGATGTCGGGAGTAAATGACGACCACTATGTTCATTATTACATCCAGCAACACAACACCTCAATATTCTTGTCTAACTTACATCCCTGCTTTGGCATAGAAACAATGGAGTTCGGACTGTTACAGCTGATTTAAGGCAGGTCTGAGGTAAGATGCTCATGTCAGTCAACTATCTTGGGAGCGGCCAACATGTAAAAGTGAACTTTGCATCTGATGACCCCTGAATGAAAGTGTAAAGAGTGAGTCATTATCTTTACTTTAAAAGTAGACTTGCATTAGACTTTCATTTGTTATAAAATTTTTGTTGTATAAAATGCAGCACTGACAAATCTATTTTAGAGTTTTTTCTCTGCCATGTTTTAATTGGACATCGCCCTTCCAATGTCATAAATTAACAACAGAGGTATCAATGAGAAGTGTGAAAAATATGATTTTCCTTGGTCACTCATCTCGTAATTATAATTATTCATTTTTATATATATTTTTAGAATTAGATAATTTTTTATTAATTTTAATTAATTGTAATTATATCATAATAATAGACTTCATTTGTAGATGTTGTCAGTGTTAAAAAATACATAAATCATAATCTCTCTCTCTATGGAAGCCTGTTTCTGCCACTGCATTAACCAAAAAAAAAAAAAAAAAAAAAAAAAAAAAAAAGGTAATTGCAACTTTTAAACTTGCAATTCTGACTTTTTTTCTCAGAACTGCGTGATATAAACTCACAATTGCGAGTTATAAAGTCAGAATTGCAAGATATCAACTATCAACTGAGAAATAAAGTTGCAATTCTGAGATATAAAGTCGCAATTCTGAGAACATATCAGCATTTTTACCCCTCAGAATTGGACTTTATAAGATTCATAAATAAATAATTATATATTACCTATAAAATTAACTATATAAATATCATGTATAAATAATATATTATAAATCTATAGGTTTATTTATTTAAATATTAATTTAAACTTATTTAAATTAATTTATTTAAATGTATCTTTAATATGCAGGTTTTAATTAACTGTTGTTTGTTTTGTTTGTTTGTTTGTTTGTTTATTAGCCAATGAAATTCATTTCAAAAGTCCAAAAAAAAAAAAAAAACATATTTACTTTCACTCAAATATGTTTCTGGCTGGAAGTTTTACTTCCATTAAGGTATAATTTCACATTACTTTTTACTGACTCGTGTGCCAAGGACACAAAGGCTATGGTAATTAGATTTTCTGTGGCTCCAACTAAACATATGTTTAAAAGAGAAAGTGTGTGTGTGTTGGCCTGTAAATGCATCTGTTGGCTAAAGCTTGCCACACACTAAAGGATTTTAAGGCCTATATTAAGCCGATTTGCACCCCCGAACGATTGGGGACTGTGGCCCGATTCACGGCTTGTCACAAGCCATTTTATTGTCCAAAAAAATCATATATTGTGTGGTGTCATTATTATTTAACTGTTCCCAATCGAGACGGAGCATCCCCAAACTCAAATCATAAATATCAAACATGCCTTAACTGGTGTTAACTTGTGTGCACCTCTGTTACTTGTGTAAAACTCAGCGATTGTGTTTATTTTAACCCTCATTGTGGTTTGTGTTAGATATTAGTGATCCTGCATGCTGGGTTAACAAATTATATCCCTCACTGCTCTGCAGAGGCAGATGAGTATTTCCAATTAATTATCAAACTCTGTTCCCAGCAATGTGACGTTTGTGTCTGACTGTCATTGGTGCAAGAGAAAAGTGATGTAGCTGTGTGTGTGTGTTAGGAGAGCGAATGATTAGGATAAGAAGAGGGTCTTGGCGCCACTGTGGTGATCTTTTTGTTCAGTCTTTCCTGACACCCACCCTTCTGCAATGCCAATATCTAAGTACTGTACAACTGCTCTTACAACTACCCATCTTTCAGCATTCCTGTTTTTGGTGGGCACAGCTTCAAAGCTTTCCCATGCTGACATATCAGCTCAAGAGACCACATATCTTCAAACAGAAAAAAACAACTCATGGCTGTCTGGATATAACAGCTCGCAATGGTAACCTGGCAATGAAGTTAATTTTCCCTAATACACCACACAAATCAACTCGTTGGTCCTTAAAGCACTAGACGGCACTGGATACGGGCCGTTTGAGAATCAACACAGATAATCACCACGACAGCGAGCACGTGGAGAGCGCAATCGATAGCCGGCGCTCACACCAAGGTCACACCGTGACATGCAAACAAGCCTCGGCGCTCCCGTCTCGCATGCTAAGTAGCCGTGACTGCTACTTGGGAGATGTTTGTCTCTCGGGAAAGGCATCGCAGTGCCATTGTTTGTGAAATCTAATAGGCTTGTGTTGTGTTCGCTCGCTTTATGCTGAGCAGTGAGCTTTATTCCCTCGTCGCTTCAGCAGCCTGTTTGTCCATTAATGCTCCATTAGGGAAATTAGTGCTGTAATTGGGGAGGCGAGAAGAGACCGGGAGACTAAAGTGAAAGAGACGTGACTGTAAGTCTTAAAGGGCTGCTGGATGTGGTGTGAGCAGAACCTGTGTGATTTTTGAGGGAACTAACAACGTGAAAATGTCAATTGATTTACTCTGAAGCTGACACAGAACGTTAGAGGAACGTTTAGGAATTATAATGTAAAAATACTTTATGCACTAAACACAAAATATAAGATGCAAGTGGCCTCAAAAAATGACTTGCAATATATATGAATGTCATTGCATTAGATAACAAAATAACAAATCTGATAGCATTTAATTTTAAAAAAGATAACATGTTTCAAGTTGAAAAAATGCTGGGTTAAAAACAACCCAGCGCTGGGTGAAATATGGACAAACCCAGCAATTGGGTCGTTTTGTAGTTTTATTGAACTCAACTATTGTTTAAAAAAAGTAGGAAGTTTCTTGCTTAAAATGAATCCAAAATAGTTTGGAAATTAACATTTCTTAACATGTTTAGTAAATAAAAATTTATTAATAAGTTGAATACAAATAAAACAATAAATATTTTTTTAATTGCTTATCAATAAATGTCCACCTTTTGATTATTTCTCATGCCTCCAGTAATTACAGTCAAACCAAAATTTATTCAGACACCTTTAACATTTCTCTCATAAATCACAGTTTATTCACTATAGCTTAAAAAATGATAAAATATGAAAAGAACTCAGAGTTAATCTGTGTCAGAACAAATTCATCTTGATAATGTCAGATAACTTTGATAGAAAGGAATGTAATGGATTACAATCAACCAAAAATTCAGACAACTGTTAGTATGACAATATTTATACAACTATCAATACTTTGTTGACCAATTACCGAGCAATGCTTAATTTTGTTCAGTCTGTGTTGTAAAATGGTTGCATTAGCAATTAAAGAAAAACACTTAAGCAAAACATGGTCAGGTCAAAGTGTCTGAATAATTTTTGGTCCCACATTTTTATCAGTTTTACTGGTAGTCCACTATATGAAGAATTTTTGGGAATAACGTGTCACAGTTGACTTTGTTTTGCTATCTTCACTTACATAAATGAACTATAGTGTCCTGTACTCACTAGTAAAAAAAAATTCAAAAATTATATCTGGTGTCTGAATAATTTTTGATTTGACTGTATATTTCTGATTTTTAATTTACAAAAAAAAAATAGTTTTATGTCTTTAAGTTTATTTTTGATAGCTTTGATAACTACATATAAGTTTTGAAATGAAAAAAAAATACATTATAAAAATGTATGCATCTTAAAAAATGCTTTATTTATTTATTTGTTTTTTTAATTTACAGTCTTTCTTTTTCTCAGGAAAATGGACCAAAAATGTTTGGCTTGTCCTGCAGTCACTGTTTGTTTGTTCTGGTTCATTCATTCATTCACCCCAACTTCCTGTTTCAGTAGGAAACACATCAACATTACAAGCAGAACTGCTCTTGTTAAGCCAGGTTTTCTAGCTCAGAAAAGTTGATGCCACTTTTAATACTTTATCTAATTCAGTGACATTCATACATTATATTACATTACATTATTGTGCAAAGGTTTTGGTTCAGAATTTTATTTGAAACTATTAATCGGCATGATCAAAAGTGACAGTAAAGACTTGTTCATTGTTACAAAAAATTTTTTTTTTATAATTGCTCTTCTTTTTCTATTATTCAAAGTATCTAGAAAAAAAATGGTTTCCAGACATTCCTGTTACTAAGCAGAAAAAACGTTTTCAACATTAATAATAATAGATAATAGTAAGAATTGTTTCTTGAGCAGCAAATCAGCATATTAGAATGATTTCTGAAGGATCATGTAAAACTGAAGTCTGGAGTAATGATGCTGAAAATTCAGCTTTGCATCACAGGAATAAATTACATTTTAAAATATATTAAAATCGAAAACAGTTATTTTAATTTGGATTAATAATTCAAACTATTACTGTTTAACTATGTTTAATACCAACCCCAAACTTTTGAAGAGTAGTGTAAGTCTCTAATCATGAAGTAAATATTCATATATGATAAGGAGTCCATGTTTATTTAACAAAACAGGGGAGACAGGGATATGTAGGCAGTGGCGTGTGTGTGTGTGTATGTGTGCGTGTTTCAGGGTGTCTGTTTGTGTGAACTTGCCTGAAATTCTCCAGGTCTGACCTCTTTGTTATAAGTGTTCTTAAAGTAGCTGGCAGAAAAGTGCTCTTTTTGATAAGCTGCAAATTACTGAAAGCTAGCTTAGAGTAATCCCCACTTATAGACGCTGGGATATTTGCTGTAGCAACATAAATTCTGTGACTTGAAACCTGAGTCTGATAAATTTAAGCATTGGGAGAGCAATGTCATTTCAATATAACCTTTTTCTGTAGAAAAACCGAAAGAACCATTAAGTGAACAGTTTTTAAAGGGATAGTTCACCCAAAAATGAAAATTCTGTCATTAATTACTCAGCCTCATGACATTCTAAATACATACTGTGAGACCTTTGTTCATCTTCGGAACACAAATTAAGATATTTTTAATGAAATCCAAGAGTTTCTGACCCTCCATAGCAATGCAACTACCACGTTCAAAGCCCAGAAAGGTAGTAAGGACATCGATAAAAAAGTCCATTTGACATCAGTGGTTCACCTGTTATTTTATGAAGCTATAAGAATAATTTTATTTGCATGAAGAAAACAAAACTAATGACTTAATTTAACAATTTCTTCTTTTCCGTGTCAGTTTTTGACTTGCGTTCACAACACGACTTGTCAGTTGTGTTGCTGTCTATACAGGGTCAAACAGCTCTGGGATTTCATCAAAAATATCTTAATTTGTGTTACAAAGATGAGTGAAGGTCTTACGGGTTTGTGTTCCGTATCATAGGTATCAGTAAATGTGACCTTGCACCACAAAACCTGTCATAAGTAGCACAGGTATATTTGTAACAATAGCCAACAATACATTGTATGGGTCAAAATTATAGATTTTTCTTTTATGCCAAAAATCATTAGGATATTAAGTAAAGATCATGTTCCATGAAGATATTTAGTACATTTCATATTGTAAATATATCAAAACTTAATTTTTGATAAATAATATGCATTGCTAAGAACTTCATGTGGACAACTTTAAAGGTGATTTTCCGAATATTTTGTTTTGTTTTTTTTTTCTTTTGCACCCTCAGATTCCAGATTTTCAAATAGTTGTATCTCGCCAAATATTGTCCTATCAAACCCATACCCCATACATCAATGGAAAGCTTATTTATTCAGCTTTGATATATAAATCTCTATTTTCAAAAAATGACCCTTATGACTGTGGTCCAGGGTCTCGTTTTTGTGAACTTTTTGGGTGTTAAATGTTCTCATGAGGTAAATTAAGTTTCTGACTCTTTCGAACGTACTATCACTGACGTGGTATCATTTTCTCAGGTCACCGCTCACTGGCCGATAGCCATTACTGTGTGAAAGGGAGTCGGACTCCTGTGGCTTCCTGCCAGACTAATTTCCTCCGGCTCTTCCTGAACAAGACATCAGTAGCACATTTGAAATGAAATACAACCGCTTCTTCCTTTGCCTGGTGGTGGCATGCTTAAAATAGCACATCTGGTGACACCAGTTTGTCCCGCCACCCTCGTGCACGACCAAAACCCCCGTACATGATGATTCATGCTCTGTTTTCTCTTGAAACAGCTTAGCATCCTGGCATTGTAAGGACGGCCTAAACCTCGGGCTGAAAGGAGCATGAAGACCGTGGATATGGATTTTCCCGGGTGGTCGAGGAGATGTCTGTCACCATGCCAGAAAATGATTTCTGCTCACGACAGCTCATTTCCAGCCTGCTGTTTATTTGTTCTGCCGCTTTTTTTTTTTTTTTGGCTGGGTATTTCAACCCAGTTCAGAGGTCCTAAAGTTAACTGACCCCCCTTTCACCTGTCTTGTCTTGGGGACTTTTAACACCTCAGACTTCAAGCTTTTCGTCACATCTGAAAGCTATTGATGAGCCACTAAAGGGATTAGTAGCATAAAGGGTAACTGTATTCAGATATGACTAATGCCCGAGCAGGACCTGCAGGATTGAGACGTGTCAAGTCAAATCGTTCGATAAGGCCTCCGTTAATCCCCCTTCACAGACAGCAGCATAATCAGACCAACTCATGCAATTATGTTTCCTTTGGAACTAGATACTGCATATTCACTTACGATGACTTTATAATGACTGAGTTATTTGGAAAAAAATAATTTATTTAAAAAAATAGCAGACGTTTTTTATTTAAAGCAACTTACAAATAAGGACATCCAAAGCAATCCAACCAACAAAAGAGCAACAATATGCAAGTGCAATATATAACAATACGTCAAGTCCCAGCTAGTCTAATGCAGTATACATAGCAATTAAAAATAAAAATAATAAAAAAGTAGATAGAAAAGAAATATAATAGATAGAGCTACTGTTAGAGGATCACATTATTATCTTTTTATACTAATTAGAAAGAACACAAGTAGTTGTAGAAAAAGAATAGAGAACACTAGTGTTAGAGGGTCAATAAGTTTTTTAATAAAAAGAAAACAAGTAGAATAGAAATATAATAGAGTTCGACTGTTAGAGGTTCAAGGTTTTTTTATAAATAAAACAAAAACAAGTAGAATAGAAACAGAGAGAACAGGGAGTTCTGTGTTAGAATAATAAATACAAAACAAGTAGAATAGAAATAGAATAGAGAGTGCTAGTGTTAGAAAACAAGTATATAGTGTAGAAATACAATAGAGTGTTAGTGTTAGAGGGTGAAGTTTTTATAATAAAGAAAAGAAAACAAGCAGAATATAAATAAAATAGAGAGTGCTAATGTAAGAGGGTCAAGTTATTTTATAATTAATAAATAAAAAACAAGTAGATAGAATAGAAATAGAATAGAATGCTAGTGTTAGAGGGTCCAGTTTTTTCATAATAATCAAAAAGAAAACTAGTAGATCGCATAGAATTAGAATAGAGTCTTAATGTTAGAGGGTCAAGTTTTTTATAATTAATTAAAAAAAGAAAACAAGTAGATAGAATAATAATGGAATAGAGAGTGCTAGTATTTGAGGGTCAGGTTTTTATAATAAATAAGAAAAAAAAACGAGTAGAACAGAAATAGAATAGAGAGTGCTAGTGTTAGTCTGGTCTGTATTATAGAAATAGAACAGAGAGTTCTAGTGTTAGAGGGTCAAGTTTTTTATAATAAATAGAAAAACAAGTAGATATAGAAATAGAATAGAGAGTGCTAGTGTTAGAGGGTTGAGTTTTTTATAATAAACCAAAAGAAAACAGGTAGATCGAATAGAGTGTTAGTGTTAGAGGGTGACGTTTTCATAATAAAGAAAAGAAAACAAGTAGAATAGAAATAGAATAGAGAGTGCTAATGTTACAGGGTCAAGTTATTTTATAATAATCAAAAAGAAAACTAGTAGATCACATGGAAGTAGAATAGAGTCTTAGTGTTAGAGGGTCCAGTTTTTTATAATTAATAAAAAAAAGGAAAACAAGTAGATAGAATAGAAATGGAATAGAGAGTGCAAGTGTTGGGGGTCAAGTTTTTTAATAAAAAGAAAAGAAGTAGATAGAATAGAAATAAAATAGAGAGCGCTAGTATTAGAGGGTCAAGTTTTGTATAATAAATAAAAAGACAACAAGTAGGTAGAACAGAAATAGAAAAGACAGTGCAAGTTTAGAAGGTTAAGTTTTTTTAATGAAAAGAAAAGAAGTAGAATAGAAATAGAATAGAGAGTGCTAGTGTTAGAGGGTCAATCTTCTATAATAAATATAAAGAAAAGATGTAAATAGAAAATAGAGTGCTAGTGATAGAGGGTCAAGTTTTTTTATAATAAATAGAAAACAAGTAGATAGAATAGAAATAGAATAGAAAGTGCAAGTGTTGGGGGGTCAAGTTTTGATAACAAATAAAAATAAAAGTAGATAGAATAGAAATAGAATAGAGAGCACTGGCTTAGAGGGTCAAATTATTGTTTAATAAAAAAGAAAACAAGTAGATAGAATAGAATAGAATAGAATAGAATAGAATAGAATAGAATAGAATAGAATGTAGAGTGCTATAATGTAATAGAGAGTGCTAGTGTAGAGGGTCAGTTTTTTATAACAAATAAAAGAAAAAACAGATATAGAACAGAACAGAATAGAAATAGAATAGAGTTCTATTGTTAGAGAGTCACGTTTTTATAATAAATAAAAAGAAAACAGAAGTAGATAACAGAAATAGAATACAGGGTGCTAGTGTTAAAGGGTCCATTTTTTTTAATTAATAAAAAGAAAACAACCTGAAAGAATAGAAGAGAGTAGAATAGAGACTGCTAGTGTTAGAGAATTTAAATGTATGAACAAGAAAATGTAAAAATATATAGATTATAATTTCATTAAATTAAAAATCCAAATATAATGTAGAGGAAATTCTGTTTTCTTGTTGTATTAAAATGACTATATATTTACATTATCTGAAGAAAATATAAGTATTGTTTATCTGTGGAAAAAGTTTGTTGCCACAATTCTAGGTTTTATTTATTTATTTTTTTTTAATGTTTGCTAAGATGTTAGAGTTTAAGTTTGTTGCTATGCAGTTGCTAGGTCGTTGCTTATTGGCCAGATGGTCTTTAATATTGTGATCTTTTTTTGTTTTGGCTCCGGTCCCTCTTTCAGCGTAAGTTTATGGGAAATGGTCACATTGGTCTTTGCCGAGTAATGTTTTTAAAATGGAGAAGGGGGAGTTTGGGAAAGGCCCTGCCACTTTGATTCCATTAGATGATGACAAAAGGGATTATGTGTTAAGAGGAGTGCCACTGGAAGGATATCAGCCATTAGACCCTTTTCACTTTTACTGACCAGTTTGCTGAATCTCTGAAATACCATTAGGGTGTTTGGTGGCAACACGCACCGCACAGGCCTTCGCTAACTGTATGAGGGCAACAGCGCTGTAATTACGGGTGTGAATAGGGAGATTATTCCACACCTGACCTTTTTATAAGATGGGGTAAAAATTCTAGGAGACTTTCTGAGGTCAGAGTTTAGGTGAAGGAAGAAATAATTCTATGGAAGATCATATGGAATTTTATTTAAAACAGTTCTATTTTTTTGCAATTGTATAGCCATTTTGATTTCATGTTGACTTTTAAGACATGTAACATTTATCTTCATTTATCATCCAGATTCCCGTGCCATTCACAACATCACCGTTCCCATCCAGACAAATGGAGGATGGCTGTGATCCCAGATGTGCTGCAGTCATAAGGATAAAGGTGCAATTCTGCCATGCTCTTCTAATAGAATAACTCAATCCCTATAAAAGCAATTGTAAGGTTATTATCTTCTTAGGGTCCCATTTGTAGCGAGTAGCACTTAGGGAAGGAGAGCTGGAGTCTAATCTCATAGTTGGGTTTCTTAGTCATCAGATTTACCTTCTGCCAGCTGTAGTGAATGTCATTGTGGTCCTCATCCATCACTAATTTTAGTGGAACGTGGGTGATAGTGGGAAGGTGAACGGTCGTGGATGACCCCGCCGAGGTGTGAAGGTGTGTTTGGGTGTGTGTGGGAATTTCTCTATGCCTACAACATTTTTAAATTCATTACGTTGCAGCACTTTGCATTTCATTCTTAGTGAATTTCATCTGTTTACACAGACCTTGATTTGCAGTGGCACAATGGCTAGACATCAGTAACAGTATGTTTCAATGAGAGAATTGCAGATTTGCTAACAATGTGAGCAACAGAGACTGTTGGAAATGCAACAGTGCCATCTTAGTTTAAATTCATGCAAATTAGTCCAGCTGGATGCTACAGAACACTATAAAAAAAAATTTATTGTTAACAAAATACAGAAATGAGATTTTTCAGTCATGTTTAATGTTATAAAAATATACTGAAGACAGTCAGACATTTTATAGTTAGTGATTTTAAATTCATTCCTCCATTCATTAAATGTAGATTAAAAAATAAATGTCCAGTTAAAAATAAACAAATATTTTACAGTAACCACACAATAATGAAAATAATTTCTGTCTTTTCTACTTGTTCTAGCTTGATTTTCTTTACCAGTAAATAAATTAAAATGATTTAAAAAGTACACTGAATTTATTAATGCAGGTTTTCATTTTAGCAGCACTACTTTGAGTTTTTGATTTCATATTTCAATTTTAGTGGAAAGGGGGTTGTCATTTAATTACTTATTTATTTATTTTCATTTGTTTGTTCATAAAGGTTTACAATATGTAAATGATTTTAACATACTTAAATTATTAAAATTATTTTATTTAATTATGAAATTAAAAATATCCAAATATGAAAATATTACAATGGCAAATATATTATTTAAAGAGACAAAGAGAATATATATATATGTAAAGAGACAGATTTACATTTTTCTGTCATTTACAAACCAAGTCAATTGTGCATGGCTGCTTATCTTTTCTTTGGAAATCGATGCTGCTTTTCTTCTTTTTTTCTTACTTTATTTTTATTAAACATCTTTTATTTATTTATTTATTTATTTATAAATGTTTACAATATATAAATGTATTTAAACATTTGCATTTCTAATTAAAAATATATAAATAGAAAACTATTACAATAGAACAAATATTATATTATTATTTGGAAATTACTCAGGAATGTACTATGACTTTTCTTCTCATTTTGCTTTATTTTTATTAATTACTTTTATTTTTTTATTTATTCATAAATGTTTAGAATATTTAAATGTATTTAAAATATTTACATTTTTAATTAAAAATATATAACCGTTAAAATATTACAATAGAAAAAAATATATATTATTATTTGGAATTAGATACTACTCAGGAATGTTGGCTTATTTCTTATTTTTTTCTTACTTTATTTTGAATTAATTAATTATTTTATTTATTTATTTAGTTATTTGTGTTTGTTCATAAAGTTTTCAAATATTTACATTTAAAATAATTACATTTGTAATTAAAAATATGTAAATATAAAAATATTACAAAAACTATATATATATATATATATATATATATATTGTATTTCATATATTTACATTTCTAATTACAAATATATAACCATAAAATATTACAGTAGAAAAATATTAGATTATTATTTGGAAATAGATACTATTCAGGAACGATCAGGATTACTTATTTCTTACTTTATTTATTTATTTATTTATTTATTTACTTATTTATTTATATGTGTTCGTTTGTTCATAAAGGTTTAAAATATTTACATTTATATAAAATAATTACATATTTAATTTCAGAGTAGGAATACTTATTAAAAACCAACACAGCAACACCGCAACTACAATTGAGTCATTGTCAGTACGTCGGAGCTTTATACTCTGAAATGTTGTGTCCATGCAAGTGCTTTTGATTTATATTTTAGCATTATAAATTTATAGATGAATATGTTTAAAAAAAAACACACACACACATTATTTTAGCATGTTGCCATGTTTGTGATCTTTCCACATAAAACTAGAAATGTTACTAAGTATAGATTCCACTAATTGAACATTTTTATTTCCTATTAACGTTTTATGTCGTTTTTAAAATGTGCTGTTTTCATTTAACTCACTGCTTGTATCCTGTAATCGTACGTTGTGCTCTTAAGGGCCGGGGCTGTCACTGGGGCTTTTATAGACGATGGATGTCACAAGTGTCAGACTAAATAAACGGAGGGCAGCGCTGCTTATTTGTACGGCGTTAACAGGCGCGCAAAACCCCAAAGAGCCACGAAAGAGCCGGGCCGCCACCCAACAAGCAGGTAAGCATGGGAGATGGCCAATTCCCACACACAGAAGAATTCGCTGGCAAAATATACAGCGGGCAAACGCGCACCCGCGCATACACGCGTTTTAGCAAATAAAAAAAGGCCTATGAGCGGGCCAGCTCGTATTGATCTTTTAACATAGGATTATACAGTCTGGCTCTATGGGCTTACCCGCTTTAATTCCCTCACAAAATAGATAGACTGACTTTGGCTCTATACATATATGGATCAATGCAAATGTACTTATGCCCCCATGGTTCAATTTTAAATGAATTCCATTAGCCATAAGTAAAAGTTTTCTAGGGTAATGTGATTAGGGTCCCCCCTCACCAACAGACTTTCTACTCCGCAAGCGGTGAAATGTTTCTCTTTTTTTCCCGCGCGCCAGGAGCAATATTCCTCCTGTGATTGCGGTGGTAGCGGCGTAAACGCCACCTGTCTCCTCTCCTCTCTCTTCCTCTTTTTGAAACACCGCTTCCACTCAGTCTCACAGGCTCTCCGGTGTCCTCTTCGCTTATTTCCCAATCAGACTTCTCCAATGGCATCATCTAATAAAAGCTACCGGCGTGCAACCTCTCTCCTTCCCTAAAAACTAGACTTCATTATTAGATTTATTGCGTGAGTTGGATGTCAGCTGGCATCTTTGACTCCATCTTAAATGCTAAAACACTGAGCTGGTGTGACAAGAGAGACGCGATGTATCCATGGAAATGGCTGTGCACGTTTGATCTCTTTAGAGAGTATTTTTAATATTGTAGGACTGTATTTACTGAGGTTTTCAATTGCAGTTTTTCAGAGAGGAAATACTAGTAATTTTAAGTAAGTTTAAATGTTAGTAAAAAGAGGAAATATTAGCATCATAAAATTTTAAGATGACCTAAGAAAATCTTTCTTAAAAAGGCTCAAAATTATTAGTTTGTTTACATTTCTGTTTATTTATTTATTTATTTATTTATTTTATTAGGCTTTATGTATTTATTTATTTGGTATTTGGTTGTTGTTGTCTTTTTTCAGATGTATTTATTTTTCATTATTCATTTATTTAATATTATTTTCTTCTATTAGGCTCTGTTTATATATTGTTATAAAATATACTGTAGACAGTCAGTATTTTTTATGATTTAAAAAGTCATTTTGAATTAATTCGTTCATTAAATGTAGATTGAAAAAAAATGTATAATTAAAAATAAATCAGTATTTCACAGTATCCTCACAGTGATTTACACATTTTTACTTATTTACATATTTTTAACTTATCAAAATAATTTCTGTCATTTTTACTTGTTTAAGCTTGATTTTCTTCTATCAGTAATTAAATTAAAGTAATTAAAAAGGTGCAGTGAAATTATTAATGCAGGTTTTCATTTTAGCACTACTTTTTGAATTTAAATGAGCAAATTTCAGATTTAAATTTTAGTGAAAAGTGGGTTGTATTTCTTTCTTAATTATTTACAAAGGTTTAAAATATTTACATTTATTTAAATTAATTCATTTAAAATAAATACATTTCTAATTAAAAATATATAAATATAAAACTATTACAATAGAATGAATATATATATATATATATATTTGTAACAAATATATTAAATATATTACAGTATATTGTCATATATTTTAATAAATATATTGATTATATTTATTGATTTTCTTAATCATTAATTTAATTAAAGTGATTAAAAAGGTGCAGTGAAATTATTAATGCAGGTTTTCATTTTAACACTACTTTTTGAATTTAAATTAGCAAATTTCAATTTTAAGTGAAAAGTGGGTTGTCTTTATTTATTTATTTATTTATTTAGAATTTAAAATATTTAAATTTACTTAAAACAAATACATTTAAATTAATTCATTTAAAATAAATATATATTTAATTATAAATATATAAATCTAAAACTATCACAATAGAATGAATGTGTGTATACATACATATATATATATATATAATTTTGATTTATTTTATTACATTTTATTAGGCTTTATTTATTTATTTATTCATTCATTCATTCATTCTTCTATTAGGCTCTGTATATATATAAGGAGATAATGGCAACATAAAATCTAATTTAATCATAAAGCCTACTTAAAATATTTATTTGTTTGTTTTTTTAAATGTAATAATTTATTTTTTACATTTCTTTTATTAGGTCTAAAACCTTATCATGAAACCTCTTTATTTATGGTTTGTTTGTTTTTTCTCAAAATTTATTTATTTACATTTACTATCTTTATTTATTTTCTATATATTTAGATGTTCCTCTTTTTGATTAGGCTTTATTTATTCGTGTTCACATAAAATATTTGCCAACAGTAAACCTAATCATAAAACCTTCTCTTGTTTGTATTTTCATTACTTTTGTCAGTCTTCTTGAATCATATTCATTAATTTAATTCATTTATTCCAAAATTTCACCCTTTGTAATTCCTTTATTTTGACATCATCTCATCCTAATAATTTCACATAATGAATTATATCTGACAGACTTGTTACTTATCTACTGCTGATTAAATCACACAGTGCCTTCTCCCATATGAATGTGTTGATCATAATGGACCCGATTATGATCAGCTCAATCACGAATGCGTCATCAACGCGTTACTCGCACGCTTAACCCTAATCCTGTCATGACATCAGACGAGTGGGTTGTTTAACAGCAGCTGCCAAGGCACACAACTAACCACTGTTCGTTGTCCCCGGCAACTCCGCAAATTAAAATAAACAGTCCAGAGGGAAAGAAGCTCTCCCACCCTCCTGGGCCCTTGGCCTGACCCGGAGCAAGAGAGAGAGAGAGAGGCTGACTGTGAGATGGAGAGAGAGAGAGTGATGCTGCGGATGATGATGATGATGATGGCTGAGGCCGCTCTGTAATAAGAGCTACTGTGCTCTGCAACAAACAGGCCTGCAAAAAACCTCATTGTCATCGCCAGAAAAACAGGAGACAGCCATTCAGTTGTTAAAATTTGCTGACAAGGAACATTGTCTGCGTTTGAGTAGAGAGGATAAATGTGAAGATGGATTCAAGTCATTAGGCTCAACATAATCAAATCACTTTTGGCAATTCATAGCTCCTCGGGCTTCTTGAGTGATGCAGACAATTGAAAATAATTTTCTCCCTACATCAAACGCATGCCAAATTGTTAAAAGGAATGAAGAATAATTTTCTCCTTTTTACTAAATTAATCCACACCACGACATTTTCTCCCTCTTTTGACAGACAATCAAGTCTTTCTTTTTCCGCAGTGAATATCAGAGTGAGAAACGTGCCCATTTTTTACTCTGAAACGCTGTGTAGTCACTCATACGTGAGACGTTTATAGCATAATTTGTCTTTTATTATGCCGCTAAGGTCATTGTTTTTGTTGGTCTGCTTTCAGTTAAACATTACTGGCAAAGTCACTGAAGTAAATTGCTTATTCATGTGATTCAGTATAGTTTTGTCACATATATCTTAATATATAGGATAAAATATTAAACTCAGTTTATAATGAATAGTTCTTTTATCCAAATATCACAATTAAATGGTAAATAATGGTTCAGTTTTATCTAATTTCACTACTTTGGTTTGTGCATGTTGCCATTTTTGTCTTATTATTAATTATTATTAAATTATTACAATTATTCCTAGTGTTTCTTTAGGTTTTTCTTCCTTGATTTCAAAATCCAAAAAAGAAAGAACGAAAGAAAGAAAGAACAAAAAAGAAAACCTAGGAATTAATATGATGTTAAATTGAAATCAGTCAAAAGATTTGTCTGTAGTTTTTTTTTTTTTTTATTTCACTACTTTGGTTTGAACATGTTGCCATTTTTGTCATGTTATTAAATAATATTAAATTATTAATATTATTCTGAAGGTTTCATTAGATTTTCTTTTCTTGATTCCATAAATAAATAAATAAATAGAAAGAAATACAAAGAAAGAAAACCTATTAATTGGTATATTATCTTAAATTAAAATCAATCTATAGATTGTTCTATAGATTTGATTTTGACATTAATTAATGTCAAATTAATTAATGTCAAGATTTCATTAATGACATTAATTAATTTTGTCATTATTAATAAATTATTACAATTATTCCTAGTGTTTCTTTAGGTTTTCCTTTCTTGATTCCAAAATAAAAAAAGAAAAGAAAAGAATGAAATAAAAAAGATAATAATAATAAAAGATAATAAAACATAATAATTTTACTACTTTGGTTTGAGCCTGTTGCCATATTGTCATATTATTAATTATGAATAAATGATTACAACATTTTACAATTATTACAATTACAAACAACCTAGTAATTGGTATATTATATTAAATTAAAATCAATCTATAGATTTGTTTTTTTTTTTTTGTTTTTGTTTTTTTTTAGATTTTTGTAGTAATTTCACTACTTTGGTTTGAGCATGTTGCCATTTTTGTCATATTTTAAATTATTAAATTATTAAAATTATTCCTAGTGTTTCTTTAGGTTTTCCTTTCTTGATTCCAAAAAGAAAGAATGAAACAGAAAGAAAAAAAGCCTAGTAATCGGTATATTATGTTATCAATCTACAGATTTGTATGTCTTTAATGTAATTTTCTATCCTGATAGTCACATGTAAAGTCATTTATTAACAAAAACTATTTTCTTAATTTAATATTAATAAATTTTATTTTATTTTAAAATTTTAATTGTTTTAATTCATTTTGTTTTGTGGGAAGCAACAGTATAGATATCACTTAAAAATATATGTTTTTCTGTGATTTTATGTATTTTTTATTTTTTATTTTATATTATTTTATTTTAATATTTAATTGTTTTGATTTAGTTTATTTCATTTTTTGTGGGAGGCCACAGTATAGATATCATTCAAAAATATATGTTTTTTTTTCTGTCATTTTGTAGTTGGTTTTTGTATTAGTTTGCATGACTCACTTTTAAAACATTCCATCCTATTTAATAAAAATGCAAAAAAATCAGTGAAGTTCAGAATTTGAAATGATGCGCTTTCTCTGTCTGTGTGTATTCTGAAAGCCAGGTCTTTTTTTAATAGAAATACAATACAATCAAATACAACACAACAAAATTCATATTCGTTCAGTTGAGGTTTTCGAAGGTACTAAAGAACAGGAATGACTAAAAAATTTTGTCCATCTATATAAAATGTCAAGCTATGTAAGTGAGACACGAAGCAGTATTCAGCCAACCTGATTTCATGCTCAACCTCTTTTTCCGTTTGCTTTTCTCTTGTTCAGTCCACAGTATCTGCGTCCAGTGTGAGAGCAGTCTCCACCCAGAGTTACTGGCATTTCACTGCAATATAAACACCACACTAACCCAAACACAGCATCTGCTGGTGATTCTGCTCACTAATGTTCATTACTATTTATATTAACCATTTATCTCCTAACATATACTTTCATCCTGCATCCCTGCAGCTTTTGGCTTCATACAATTTCTCCTTTTTACCCAACATATACGTGTCTCGGCAAGATTTAGAATCAGCAAAGCACACACAATGACCCACAAAACACCACGTCCAAATGTGACCATACCAAGCCAGAGGTTTATGTGGGTGAAGATGTATACCCGTAATTGTGATGTTGTGTGTGTGTATTTCTGAGAAGGGTGCAGGTCCAGCTGCGGGTGTTTGTTTGTCTTTGGTCTGTGTGACCCGGGACACTGACAGACGGCTGAGGCTGGTGGACGCCCGTGCGCTGCGGCCATGAGAGATATATGGTTCTGTGAACTCGGGTTCACAGCGAGCCCCACCGCGTCTCTCTCCGGCAGCTGGGCTCGGACCAGCGCGTGTGTTCGTCAGCGTCTAACGCGTCGGGGTTTCCGCCTAGTGTAGCCAAGGTGTGAGTGTGTATTATTTTTTCCTCATTGCTCGTGACATTTACAGTCTCTGTGAAATGCTGCTGTTTTATGATGCCATTGTTCAGGTTGCTGTGAACCTGGGAAGTGGGAAGTGACTGCTGTTGACTGTTGCATATTGACAATCAAACACAGAATAGTGTACAGTATATCGAACCGCAGCAGTTTTGGTCTCATATTTCAGACTGTCAGAAGTACACAATAGATCGTACTATGCCAAAAACAGCGGTTCTGCCACAAAACAACCAGGAAGAGGGTTTGTTTAAAAACTTTTCACTAGATTAGATTAGATCACATCATGTAACTTACTCAACATTGTATATATCTTTACTTGAAGCCTAATTTATATTGAAAAGAAAATATTTCACTGTAGCAGTATTGCAGTAATATACAGTATATATTTTTATATTCTGGTTATTATATTATATTCAGTTCATTAGTTCTTATTTCATTATTTATATTCTGTCCAAAAAGCCACACACACACAACCACCTATATTTATTTAATTAAATTAAAATTATTTATTTTATATATAACACTGCTGAAAAGATTATAAATTTCAAATTTGTGTGTGTGTGTGTGTGTATAAATATATATAATACAATTATAATAAATAGAAATTATAATAAATAAAAAGCTAATTAATTATTATTAGTATTTATTACATTAAATTATATTAGAAATACACTTAAATTATACATACATATAATTTTTTTTTTTTGGCCTCTTCAACTATAAATACAAATATTTCACTTAAGTAATATTGCAATGATATAAAGTATATATTATTATATTCTGATTATTATACATACGTATAAGTAATTATTAAATTTTTTGTCTCTTCAACTATAAATACAAATATTTCACTGAAGTAATATTGTGATAATATAAAGTATATATTATTATTATTCAGATTATTATATTATATTCAGTTCATTACATGTATATTTTATATTCTGATATTATATTTATACATTTCTTTCAAAAAACAGCTTTTATTTACATTTTTAATATATTTTGTTACATATAGTATTGTTGAAGACATAAAGCAATTTCATAAATATATGAAATAAATATAATATAATAAATTATATATACTTATAGAAATAAAATATTTATACATTATTATTATATTTATATTATAAATATTATAATTTATCATATACATTATAAATATTAAACATTTTTATAATATTTATAATGAATGTTAAATATAATATAACTTTTTATGTCGAAAATAAAATAATTATAATAACAAAAATATAATTAATTAAATTAAATTATACATACTTATAATTTAAATTATTTTTGTCTCTTCAATTTTAAATAAAAATAATTCACTGTAGCAATATTGCAATAATACACAGTATATATTTTTATATTCAGATTATTATATTATATTCACTTCAGTATTATATTTATATTTATTATATTTTATACTATAATATTTATTAATTTATACATTACTTTTCACGTTTTTCTGTCAAAGAACAGCCATTACACACACCCACATTTTATTTAAATTATTTTTAAATATATTTTGATATATATGTAATATAGTATAAATATAATACAAAATTTCACATATATATATATATATATATATATATTCAGATATATTTAGAATATTCAGATGTTGACATTCATTTTTACAAAAAAATATATTTTTTGTGTCTATTAATTCTATTATAAATTATTAAATTAAATTATATTAGAAACACACTTAAATTATACATACATATAATTAAAAATAAATGTTTTAGTCTGTTTCAGTGATAAATATACTATATTTACATTTTGTGGATACATTTGGCAAAAAATTGAGTCCCGTAAACAAGGTGCAGTTTACCTCACATGAAGGTTCAATTTCCAAATTAACATTTGTGGATGATAATAGGAGAAGATAAAAAATGACCTTATTGATTTTATGCGTAATAAATGGCTTAAAGGGAGATATAATTTGCTCTTAAACGCTCATATGGGCGTCTTCTATCCTTTTTGTGGCCTTGATAATTAATACTAATCACCTCAGTTGTCAGTGCCAGTAATTTCATAATAGGCTTCAGAGGACTCGCTCATTTATTTGGGAGAATTAATTAGCGTCCGATATTCTAATTACACGTGTCAATATTTGGAGGAAAACAAGTGTCTCCTTTCCCCCCCTCCCCCCTCTCAAACTGTTTCTTATACGTCAGTGAGGGTTAAAAAACGAGACGGGCCGTTTTTCACCCTCCCGTATAAACAGGACGGCCAGATAAATGAGTGCGGTGAATTCATACACAGGGAAATAGCCTGTGTTCCGGGAACGGCTGTAATCTGTTTCTCTTTATCATTCGTCCGCAATGACACCGTTTAGCATCGCTCCCCGCTTGGAAGGACTCCGGGACTCCGAATCCCAGGGCCGGCGATCCGCCTTCGGACGGCGAAACGAAATAAAGATGTTTAGTGACAGGCTAATGAACAAATGGGCCCTCTTGATTTAACCTTGATGAATGGTCCGGCCAGGTGTTTTCAATAACGACAATAAGCACTGCAAGCCACAGGCCCACTGATACTGGTATAATGCATTATTAGACCATTAGAGGCTGGGGATGGGAGACCACTTACGCGCTGCCCTATCAATAATGCTGTGTCCCAGTCTGCATTTAGGCCCGGGGAATTAGTCATACTGATATTCTATTTAATAAAAAATCACGAGAAGACGCATAAAGAATCTCATTACATTTTAACAGGGTTACAGTAACCCGGGAGGACCGCAAGTTTAATTTTCATAAGAGCATCCATTCTTCAATTATGTCAAGCAGAGAAAATGTAAATGGCAAATGGAATGCTAACAATATCTCTACAAGCGCATTGGCAGATAGAAGCCCGGGCTTCGGACAGAGAGAGGGACGCTGCCGTGCACGTGTGCGTGTTTACGTGAACGTGTTTCAGAGAAAGTGCAGCTTGTATGAGAATACACCTTCAGGGGTTCGCTTTGAAACTAAACAAGAATACCGTGCAAAAGAGGTGTGAGTTTGGAAACGCTACTTGTTTCAGATGCCAGGCGACGGTGTAAGTGAGAGGTGTCAGTCCTTTAATTCGATGCCCCCGCCCCCCCCCACCGGCGAGAGCGTTTACCCCCGAAGTGTCAGTAGCAGTATTGGCATGTGGCTATCAGCGCCCGGTGCTGTGGGGCCTCTGCAATAATAAACTGCTAATTGAAAGGCGCTCTCAGAGCAGGCCTGTTAGCGGGGAGCCAAGTTGCTGAAAGATTACTGCAGCACGCCGCCTCGCTTAGGTGCTGAAAGAGGCTATTACGCCTCTGCTCTCTACCTGTAAGGAGTGTTAATGCAAACCTGTGCTCGCGCTTTCTCGCTTTTTTTTTAGAGAAGGGACCAACAAGTGAGCTTAGTGTCAGGATGGAATCTGGGAGTAATGTGGTAGCTTTTTTATGTGGAAGTTCACAAACACATGCTAACACGAATATTTTTAGCACAGGTACTGTAACATATGACTAGAGACTTTATTTGGATTCTCAACTTCATAGTTGGATTCTCAACTTCATATCCTAGGATATTAGGAATTTTTATTATTTTTTTTTAAATGTTTTTATTTAGTGTTTTTTTTAGACAACTAAGATTTGCTTCGTGACAAAAATAGCATATTAAGAATGATAGATTATGTAAAACAGTTACAGATTATTTGTATTTGTACACACACGTATATAATGTGTTATATGGTATATTGCAAAATAAAAAAAATTATTAATTAATAATTAATTAATAAAAACAATAATTAAAAAATAATAACAATTTAGTAATTAAAAAATAGTAATTACTACATTTTGATAAAGAGAGTCATTAGAAATAATAGGACTAACAAAAATAAAATACTCAAAAATGTGAAACTGGGGGCCTTTTATAATTGGTAATTTATTTTATTTTTTATTACATAAAAATATTATGATAAAGAGAATCATTAAAAATAATAGGACTATCAAACATAAAATACTGAAAAATGAAAAAATTGAGGATTTTATCTAGAACAGTCTATTTGTGGATAATTATTTATATTTGTTATTATTATTATTATTATTATTATTATAGTAGTAGTAAGTGTGTATACTGATGCTAATTTACTATATGATGTAATTACAAATTTGTAATTAAAAATAGAAATTACTATATTATAATAAGGAGTGATTAAAAATAATAGGACTAACAAACATTTAAAAAAGCGTGAAAATAAGAAATTAGGAGAATTTTATTATTATTAGTTTATTATTGTTTTATTTGTATTATTATTATAGTATTAGTTTTTTTTAAAGAAAATATTCAAAATAACAAGTTTTAGATACATTGTGACTTTACTTTCATGACAATTAAACACCTTTTTCCCTATAAAAATGTATAGATTATTAAAAATTACAGGTAAATAAAAAGTTATAGATTATCTAAAACAGTATTTGTAGATAATTTATTAGTAGTAGTAGTAGTAGTAGAAGTAGTAGTAGTAGTAGCAGTAAGTATGTATACTGATACTAATTCAAGAATTACAAAATTAATTACAATATGATGGTAATTAAAAAATAATAATTACTATATTATGCTAAGGTGAATCATTACAAATTATGTAGGGACTTCGGGATAATGCAAGGACTAACAAAAAAAAGAAATTAGAGATTTTTTTAATTATTAATTTATTATTATTATTTTATTATTATTATGAGATTTTTCTTTTTTAATTTACTTTTTTTTAATATTAAAAATAGCAAATTGTAACTGTGACATTATTTTCATGGCAATAAAACACCTTTTTTCTCTATAAAAAGTTATAGATTATTACAAATTAAAGATCCATTAAAAATGATAGATTATCTAAAACAGACTATTTGTAGATTATTTATTTGTATTTAATTATTAGTAGTAGTAGGATGAAACTTTGTGACATTATTTTCATGACAATTAAATTGCTTTTCCCCTATAAACAATTATAGATTATTAAAAATTACAGATAAATGAAAAATTATTTTCTTATATATATATATATATTTTGAAAATCATTGATTTAAAAAAAAAAATTAAAAAGGAAATTAAGGAAAATTTGCTAATTGTTATGGTACAAATAACCATAGTGATCCTAAAACAGACTTTTTTCTCTTTATCTAAAATATAATTTCTAATTTTTGTCACCTGAACATATTTCAGTGTGTTACTGTGAGTTCTTTCATCTTCTAGCCACCTCAAGTCGAACTCATAGCCCCTGTCACCGGCCCCGCCTGGGCCTCCGCATGTGCCAAGGCCTTTAGAAAGCTGCAAAACAAGGGACTGTGTGCCGCCCAGCCATGCAGAAAGCTCATAATCTTTTAATACGCACTGAGGAAGGAAAGATTAAAACATTTGGGTGTTGACAAGTGACGGGAGTCTCTTCTAGTGTGTAAAGCATTCCGAAGGCCTCACACACCAAAAAGAGTTCAAGATCATCCCAGGCCCTCCACTTTAATTAAAGTAATTGGCTTTCCACATTTCTATCTATAGGTATACCTTTGAGTAAGAGGCTTAAAGCACAAATATTTCGCATAATTAGCTGCTTTGCGCAGCAGGACGCCATTGGCTGGATCAGACGTCAGACGAATGATTGATTTCAAAACGAAACCTGCAGCGTCTGCGCCACCCAACTACTTAACAGTTTGTTCTCTGTGCTTGTTCTCTCTATTAACTAAAGAGGAGCAGCTGCAACTTTGTAGAAAACCTTCTGCGTATTGTGTCGGGTTTGAATGAAAAGACATCTTGTAGTAGTAATCGCATTACAGGCCCAGTGTGTCTCAGCTGCGGTGCCATATGTGTTTCTGTGCGTGTAGGGGAGGAGGTTCTGTGCTATTTCAACAAATAATATTGTCGTAGGCTGCTGACAGAAATATCTGTGCTTTTGCGGCATCGGGCCCAATGTTAATATCTTCTGGTAAATTATGTTGGGATTTTACTGCTCTCTCCCAGTAATTACCCTGTCTCTCGCAAAGCCTGTTGCAGTTCATTTCTCTTTATGCTCACACCCACTGACGGCCTGTGGCATAAGCCCATCACATGACGGCATGTTCTGCACATCGGTCTAATCATATGGAAGAGATGATCACAGGGCAGGAAATCGCCGAACGGGGCCAAAGGAAACAATCTTTCTGCACTGGACTAAGCCAATCATGTCCTCTCCAACCTCCAACCACATCTTAGCCACAAAGTGCTTTTGATACAACTCTGATTAAACGCTCGACTGAAAGCGGCCTGCATTTATCACCACAGTATATTTATTCATCAGAACTTTTGATGTATGTAAGTGCCACAGATTTGGGTAAAGTTTAGTTAAAGGTAATGGGATAGTTCACCCAAAAATGAAAATTCAGTCATCATTTAATCATCAAATAATTCATTTCAAACCTTAAGTATGTTGTTTTGGAAAAAAAAAAAAAAAAGTTACATATATATTATATGTAATATAATAATATTAATACTTTAAAAAAATGTAATTACTATATTATGGTAATCAGAATCATTATTAAAAATGTATAGGACTATAGGACTATTTTCAAAATCTTTTATCCCCCTGTATGTCATTTCAAAACAACACTGACCTCTAAAAATAGTAGATTAATAACACTATAAGTAAATCAAAATATATATAGATTATTTAATACAGTTAAAGATTATTTGATATATTGCCTTAATTAAGCTTTTTTGTAATTATTATATTTTATTAAATAAGATTTTAATAATGTCAAAAATTATGGCAGTGAGAATTACTATTAAAAATAATAAGACTAACAAAAAAGTCATAAATGATCATTTATAAATGTATTAAAAATTACAAAAAAGTTAGAAATATAGATAATCTAATAAAGATTTTTCTTTTATACATTTATAAAATAAAGATTATTTTTGTTATATTTTTTAATCATTCAAAAAAAGGAGAAATATTTACTAAATTGTGGTAGTGTGAATCACAATTAAAAATAATAGGACTAACAAAAAAAATAAAAATTACCATTTAAATGGACTTTCATTGTATAGACAAAATACACTGATTTTTTTATTATATAAAAAAAGTTTTTGGTTTTTTTTTAAATGAAAGAATTACTATATATCGTAGTGAGAATCATTTATAGGGCTAACACACAAAACAGTATATTTGTATTTCTTCAAATATGTTTTTATTTACATTTAAATTTTATTGTTTTTTTAAAAATAAAGTTAAACTAAATTGAAGTGAGAAATGTTTATGTATGTGTGTGTGTGTGTGTGTGTGTGTGTGTGTGTAAATAAAAAAATAATAATAATAAAAAAAAAAACTTAAATTAAATTAAAAAAAAACTTCAACTTATGTTATTTCAGTTAGTTTCCATTATTATTATTATCAATATTTAAACCAGTTGATGGAAAGGTCCAAAGATCAGCATTTATCTGAAATAAAAAGCTTTTGTAGCATTATGCATTATACCTATATTTATTTATTTATGTATTTATTTATTGGTGAGAAAAATGTTAAAAAATTAATACTTTTATTTATCAAGGATGCTTTAAATTGATCAAACGTGATGATAAAGACATTTATAACGTTACAAAAGATTTCTGTTTCAGATAAATGCTGTTCTTCTGAACTTTCTATTCATCAAAGAAACCTGAAAAAAATCTGTTTTCAACATAATTATAATAATAATAAATGTTTTTTAAGCAGCAAAGTAGAATGTCAGAATGATTTCTGAAGGATCATGTGACCGGAGTAATGATGCCAAAAAATTCAGCTTTGAAATCACAGAAATAAATTACATTTTAAAATATATTCAGATAGAAAACAGTTATTTTAAATAGTAAAAATATTTCAGAACTTTACTGTTTTTGCTGTACTTTAAATCAAATAAATGCAGGCTTGGTGAGCAAAAGAGGCTTCTTTAAAAAACATTAAAAATCTTTCTGTTCAAAAACTTATGATTGGTAGTGTATAAGAACAAAAAAAATAGTCTGTGTCACCTCAAAGAGACACAATTTGAAAGTTGTCTTTGCATTTGTGTGTTTAAACCTTTATGATGATTTGACGAACATGATACCAAGCTTCTTTGCAGAACATCCTTTTCTTTTTCTCTGAAAAGCCAATAATAGTCATGATATGTATCTTGGGGATAAAGCAGGGAGCACGGCTGACATCAACACGTGTGTGTGATCACCTTGGAGAGGCAGCAGGTGAATGTAAGATAGTGAGAGCAGAAAGCAGCTGTGATCCTGTAAGCGCTGTATCGGGATTAAAGCAAGGTCTGCAGCCTTACGTCACTCTGAGCAGGTGTGCCTGTACGAACAAGAGTAGACAGAAACCTTAAAGGCATAGTTCACGCAAAAATAATCATTCTGTCATTATTTATTCACAAAAGGATCACTTTTGAAGATCATAGTTTAATAATCAAATGAATAATACATAAAGCGTGTGGTAAAGGGAATTAGGCACAGACACACTTTTCTTGTGCTTTGCTCAGACAGCTGATAAACTCTCAGTGTGATTGATGCTCTGTTCTCTCAGATAAATGGCATCTGTGGGACCCAGGAGGGCTCTAATTGAATTGGTTTCCAGAGAATACTAATGGGGCGTAATGTTGAGATAACTGAAGCCCTAAGAATAAGTGATCATTGACAGCATGTGTTTCTTGCCAGTAATAAACATGTCACACAGACAGCCAGTCAGTAGCTGCAACGAAATTACCTCACTGCGCCACACACACACACACTGCGCTCCAAACACAAAGATCTTACACAGAATAGCAAAAAAAAATTCATGAAGAAACACTGCTTAATCACCAAAAGTGTGCAGAAACTGTTTGGGGTCAGTAAGATTTTGATGACTTACAACTTATTTTACAATAAGGTTAAATAACATTAGTTAAATATGTTAGTTAACATGAACTAAGAATGAACAATACCTCTACAGCATTTAGTAATCTTAGTTAATGTTAATTTCGGCATTTACTAATGCATTATTAAAATCACAAGTTGTGTTTGTTAACATTAGTTAATGAACTGTGAACTAACATGAACAAACAATGAATGATTTTATTTTTACTAACATTAACAAAGACATTAATAAATTTTTTTATATTTTTGAAGCAAGCCTCTAATGCTCACAAAGGCTACATTTATTTGATCAGAAATAAATAATATAATTAATATTGTGAAATATTATTATTAGAAATGCAGATTTGGTACTGAAGAAACATTTACTGATTTCTTTATCAGTATTTTGATATTTTTTAGGGTACTGTTAATTTTAATTGAAGTTATAGTAATTTTGTTGTTTTAGTTTTTATTTTAATTAATTTTACATTTTATTGTTTTTATTTTAGTACATCAAGTTAAACAAAAAAAAGAGAGATGTTGACTTACAAACGAACTGAAATAACGTAAGTTTGAGGGTTTTTTTATATTTTATTATTTTATTTTATTTCTGTGTGCGTGTGTGTGTGTGTGTAATTATAATTTATGAATTTTTATAGTGATTCTCACTAGCATAATATAGTGATTATATATATTTTAAATGATTAAAATCTTATTTAAAGAAAAATAAAATATACATTAAAAATCAATTAAAATAAAAAAAAACTACATTAGAGCAATATATCAAATAATCAAGTAATTCTCAAATGTATAAAATAATCTGTATCTTTTTTAATTTATTTGTAATTTTTTATACTTTTTTAGTGGTCAATTTTGTTTTGGAATGACATACAGGGAAATAAATTTCATTCAACTTCATACTTCAATTTATGAGCTTTTTTGGTTGTCCTATTATTTGTACTAATGATTCTGATTACCATAATAGTAATTATACATTACATTATTATAATTATTATTATTATTATTATTTATCATAATGTATAATATTAGTATCGGAAATTAAATATATATTAGTCCAAAATTATATGTACATATATATATATATATATATATATATATATATATATATATATGTATATATATATATATATATTTTTTTTTTTTTTTTTTTTTGACTATTTGACTTTTTGGGTAACTTTACAACATTTATTTTGTGTCATTTCATAGTTTTTATTACCTGAATTTGATTGTACTCATGCATTAAACTCTTTTGACACTCACATTCATACTTATAAACTTAGCTCAGCGAGTGAGTGAGAAAACATGAGCCAGTTTTCACTGTCCCATGATTATACTGGCACGTCTTTAGCCCATCTGGGAGATATTTGTGCAGAGTTTTGGGGAACCTTCAGGGCACAGAAAACCCTTTACATAAACACTGATCCCTGATTCACACTTCAGCCAGCCAGGCCTTTCATACATGTGGTCAGTGGGTGGCTTTGCTGAATCTCCTTTTGATAATAGTATATTTTATGATCAGATTAAACTCAAATGCACTGTCATCACCTCTTTAGGGCATTTTTGCATAACGGACTAGACGTTTTAACAAATATTAAATGAGAGTGATCACTTTTCAATTTAAGTGCATAACTCAAACTACACAGAAATGTGAATAAATAGCCTCCCATCTAACATGACTTCCAAATGATGACGCAGCTGCATCTGCTTGTTGGCTTTCATGATGGGCCAAGTGTACTGGAAACCCGAGCGCCTGGACAGGAGGTGTCATCAGCTAACAGCAGAACCTACGCTCTCACCCTCCAAACGGGCCAGATCTCAGCTATGTTTGGTGAAAAAACAAATTCCCTCAGTGTGGCCACAAGCTGTGCTAACACCACAGACATTTCAGTGGCACTGCTAACCATAACTTTCAAGATGGGCACAGAGTTTCGTTATTGTATTTAGGTTATGTCTAGCACCAGTGATTCACTCAGAGGCCGTGAAGGGCCGTGATGAGATCGGTACAACGGCGGAAAACAATTCATTGCTTAACACCCAAGATTATTATTCAACAAAACTGTCTGTACCCAGCTCACGCACTGCTATATGATTAGACTAAACTCAGTCTGATCATCATCATCTAGTGGTATGTGAGATAATATATATATATATATATATATATATATATATATATATATTTATATATACAAGTTTTTTTTTCTTCTATGTGAACCAGACAAGCTCTGTAAGTCTTTGTATCTGTCAGGTTCTCATGCATGTTTTCCAGGGAAAGTAAGCTTCTTTCTGATCCCAAGGCCTACAAGTAAAAAGGAGCAGTGAAAACAAACTGTTCCCTCTTCAGATACCCTGTTGAGAAGTCTGCTCTGGCCTTGTTTCTTGAGATGAAGAGAAACGGTTGTGATGTCACAGCCCTAATTCCCAGCATGTTCCAAACTAAACAGATTCCTGTTCCTTCAGACTCCTTGTCCACTGCAAGAACTCTATCCAACTTACTGTGGTACCATCAAAAAATTACATAGTAAACCCACTTATTATAGAAGCATAAACTTCACAAAAAAGTATGTGGACGCTAAAACCACACTCAAAAATCTTTCAATACTTAAAAAAAAAAATTGTAAACCAAATGTCATATGTAAACAAATTATACTAGATGTTTTCTCAGAAGTAAATGTAGTTTTCTAAGCCGTTTTACAGTAATTTCAATAGCTGTATGAAGACTCTAAATATATTATTTTATTTGGTTAATTAACCAACTAACTTGCTGTTTTCTTTTAAATAAACGGTTGTATAATGTAACAACATTATACATTATAAGTGTGCGACTTCTAATTGCCCCAAAACTTTTTTTGGTGACACTATGTTTTAATTAATTTAAAAATCATTTACATATTGTCAACACATGTATATCTTAAAGTAAAATTACACTTATTATATTCCTCTTTTATATGTTATTCAGTTAAACCACCTCACGCTTCGTGAATACGAACCACCTTCTTCGTCGTGTGAATATGCTTAAACACGGTTGAATATATATAATATTTACATTAAAATCAAACTGATAATAACCCTATAACTGAAGTGAACTACAAATGCCTATTATATAAATTATAGCCTACTTTCAAAGGTGTAACGGTCGTCCGGCTCACAGCTGAATTTGCTGTATTACAGCGCCATCATGCGGTTGCTCTCATCTCAACACGTGGCTTCGTAGTAGAGGCATTACATTCTGATTCCCGAACAAATGACTCTTATGAGCCGTTGTTTTAGTGAATCGAAAACATTCAAAGCGACCACTGTAGTCCGATTCTGCATCTGCAACAAATAGCTATTATGAGTCGGTTCTTTTTAGTGAATCAAAAACAAACAGCGCGAACATCGTAATCTGATTCTTGAACAAATGACTCGTATGAGCCGGTTCTTTTTAATGAATCATAAAATATACACCGTGACTACTGTGTGGTATTCCGAATTAAGACAGTGAAATATATTACCACATGTATTATTTGTTTAGTATTTATTTAATATACAGTTAGGACCAATTATTGGATTACATTTATGTAGCCTATAAAACGTCTTTAAAATCTGATTAAACGTCTATGTAATAATACTTTTGGCAAAAACAAAATGTATTACGTTTAGTTCTGTTTGATTCTGTGTTCAAACGATATTATTATTTGACAACTGCTGAACTCATTAGAGTGTGTTCTGATTCCAGAACAAATGGCTCTTATGGCCGGTTCTTTTTAATGAATCGAAAATATCCAAAGCGACCACTGTAGTCCGATTCTGGAACGAATGACTCTTATGAATCGGTTCATTTCAGTGAATCAAAAACAAACAGCGCGACCATCGTAGCCTGATTCCTGGAAGAATATTAATAAATGACTCTTATGAGTCGGTTCATTTTAGTGAATCAAAAAGTTATATTAGCCCGATTCCGGAACGAATGACTCGTTTGAGCCGGTTCTTTTTGGTGAATCTAAAATATACGCCACGACCACTTGTGTAATATTCCGAATTTAGCCAGTGAAATATATTACCACATTTATTGTTTGTTTAGGAATAATTTAATATATAGTTAGCGTCAATTACTGCATTACATGTATGCTACCTATAAAAAAAATCTTTAAAAATCAGTTTAATGTCTGTGTGATAATACTTTTGGCAAAAAAAAAAAATATTACGTTTATTTCGGATTTATTCTATATATTCAAATGACATTATTATTTGGCAAAAGACTCCCGAACTCATTACATGCATAATGTGTGTTCTCATTCCCAAACAAATGACTCTTTTGAACCGGTTCTTTTTACTGAATCGAAAACATCCAAAGCAATCACTGTAGCGCGATTCCAGAACGAATGACTCTTATGAGTCGGTTCATTTTAGTGAATCTGATGTATTAAATATATTTAAACGGTAATGTTATTTGGCAAAAGACTCATTTAATGCAATAGTAATTTAATTTCTTCCGAATATATAGTTCTCAAAAATACTAAAAGATTCGTACATGGAAGCGTTAACGAACCGTAATGACTCATTAAATTCCTTATTATTCCCCGTATATAATATACCATTGTAAGTATGTGCAAGTTATTTAAAGTGTCATCATGGATATCGACAGTTATACGTTTACGCGGGTTGCTAAAGTCCTCGGTTACCACAGGTTATTTAAACTCGTTGCCATGGTTACTCGTCAAGCTGACAGTTGAGCGCAACGTCCAGACGGGGGCGATGGCCGTTTCATTCAACAGATCAGTGAAGTCCCACAGCACTCAAACTGTGCAAGACCACAGATGTGAGGCGTCAGGAAGAGTGAAACAGCTGGTTTTATCACCTGTCTACGCTGCTGTCGCTTCTTTGTTCCAGACATAAATATGAAAACATGGTAGTCAAAACCAGAAAATCAAATGCCAAGGACCAGAGCAGCGAGAAGGACAGGAGTCAATCCGTGTCGGGAAAAAGCAAGCGTGCGAAAGATGGGAAGGGCTCGGCTTTCCAGAGTAAAAACGGACTTTTTGCAGGGTTCATTAGAAGCAAATTAGGTTTGAGCCCGTCCGCTTTTGCACGAGGAATATCAGTGTTGGTTCTCGGTAAGGCTTTGTTTCTTAGCCGCTAGGTAGCTAACGGTTATTCAGATTAGCATCTAGCATGTTATCGGTATTATAGCAACTCGTTTGTAAACAGCGAAGTTGTGTGGAAGTCATATTTCCTTTGGCGATTTTATTCTTAAACAACTCGAAATTACCAGTTTACACTTCAGAGTGTTGGTGAATGCTCATGTAAACTCTAGTTACCAGCCAATCAAATTTCATTCATTTCACTTCAATTATTAACCAATGATGACCATGCATAAACTCATCGTATTTGTCAGTACATGTAAACTACCCACAGTTTTAACAGACGTTAACTGATTACAGTAACTGATCAGAATTATTAATCTGTTCGTAAATTATAAACTTCGACCTCGATTCATCTAACAGACTCACTCGGGTTGATCATATAAAAGTCCTTCAATGTGGCCACGTAGCGGTCTGTCTTTGGACAGTCACCTAACCTGATGTGTTTATTTCCACAGCTCTTATTGTGGGATTTTTACACTGGTAAGTAGCTTCAGATCTGTAAAATCTAAACATAATTTTCCTCTTGTTAGGACGAAGTAAATAAGCTGTCCAATATTTCTCAGGTATCATCTTTCACATCTATTTGAAAATGACAGACACTTTTCCCACATGTCCTCTTTGGAAAAAGAGATGGCCTTTCGAACAGAGATGGTTAGTTCTGCTTTTGTTAAAATTTCCGGTACGATTACTATATAATTTACTGCAATATACAATATCTTTTTAGATATTAGTACACTTGTATATATATTTGGCTCTCCTTCACCTTGCAACTCGTGTTGTTAAATACATAGCTTCAACCTCAGTTGACATTTTGCTTTAGATAATTGTCTCACAATGGCATATGCTATTTTGTCTTTTTAGGGACTGTATTACTCATACTTCAAGACCATCATTGAGGCTCCTTCTTTCATGGACGGTCTTTATATGATAATGAACGACCGGCTTACTGAATACCCTCTGGTGATAAACACATTAAAGAGGTTTAACTTGTACCCTGAGGTGAGATGACCTCTTTGGCATCTTCTGAATATCAGTGAAATCTCTTTTTCTCCACAGTATTTGCTTAAAGTCTTGATCTCTGACGTTAACCATCTTTTCTGCTCTCTCCTACACTGCAGGTGGTCTTGGCCAGCTGGTACAGAGCGTACACCGGCACAATGGATTACTTTGGGATCCCTACCAAGATGTGTTGGACCATCAACAGAGGGGAGGGTTTAGATCCAGTGGAGAGTTGTGAAGGTATTGAAGAAGCCAAACATCAAATAAGTATCCATTGTTTGGCCCTCACATCTATTTGTTGTTTAATTTTAGAGCATTTACAGTACGCTGTGTTGTAAACTGTAACTGTAGAGCCCCACACATGAGATCCAAACAACTCATTTTACCTGAAAGGATAGTTCACCCAAAAGTCATTTATTACTCACCCTCATATCGTTCCCAACCGTAAGACCTTCATTTATCTTTAGAACACAAATTAAGATGTAAATACTGACGTTCAAGGTCAGAAAGGCTGTAAGGACTTGTGACAATTCAAGCATAGTGTTATAAAGCTATGAGAAATTGTTGAATAAAGTCTTTTTTTTTTTTTTTTTTTCTCTGCACACAAAAAGTATTCTCGTAGCTTCATAAAATTAAGGTTGGACCACTGATGTCACATGGACTATTTTAACAATATAGCGGTTGCATTGCTGTCTGTGCAGGGTCAGAAAGCTCTCGGATTTCATCAAAAAATATCTTAATTTGTGTTCTGAAGATAAACGAAAGTCTTACGGGTTTGGAACAACATGAGGGTGAGTAATTAACGACAAAACTGTAAACTGTCCCTTTAAATTGTGACCACAAATGAAGAATTTATGAATTTATTACCTTTTTTTGTCTTGCTGTCATATAAAAGTTTCCTTCAGTGTAGTTATAATTAAAATGCATGCTTTAGGAATAGGTCTGGAACCTCTTATTTGCACTCGCTGACTCTTTGGCAATTTTCACTTCTGCTAACACATTCAACATGAGGGAAGGTTTATTTTTGTAAACCATTATTGAGGCGGAGAAAAAAGTGAAAGCAGAAGGTGCCATTTCATTCAGTGTGTGAATGACAGCCAAATGTTCTTCATTTCACAGATATTATACTTACTTAAGTGGCTTTTCCGCAGGTCTGGGGGATCCTGCATACTTTTATGTCACCTTTGTGTTCCTGTTAAATGGGGCAATGATGAGCCTCTTCTTCATTTATGGAACATATCTGAGGTAATGCAGCCTAGATGAAACACCTCAGAGACCTTTGATCGATACTGAAATGTATCTTTTGAGTTTAGTTTTGATTACAAATGAGTTGATCCTTCATAATCATAACATGCACTTTCTTTTTTTGGCTGTTCTGATAGTGGCAGTCGACTGGGTGGTACTGTTACAGTTCTGTGTTTCTTCTTTAATCATGGAGAGGTAAAGCAGATTGTCTTCTTAAGCATCTCTAGCCTATTGTTTTTTTTTTTGTTTGTTTTTTTTCCTCTTCTTAGAGGTTTTGTCTGTTTTGAACCCTTGAATCTCAGAGTACTCGGGTCATGTGGACGCCACCTCTGAGAGAGAGCTTCTCCTACCCCTTCCTGGTTCTGCAGATGCTTCTGCTCACCTACATCATCCGGTAAGTTGCTTGCTTCTCCAAGTTTGGTGTAATCATAGCAATTTCATGTTCATATTCAACCTTTTACAACCTTTTTTGTTCATACTTTGAGATGGCTTAAAAAATTAGTTCACTTCTAAAATAAAAAGTTCCTTATAATTTACTCACCCCAGTGTCATCCAAGATGTCTTCATGTCTTTCTTTCTTCAGCTGAAAAGAAATTAAGGCTTTTGAGGAAAGCATTCCAAGAATTTTCTCTATATAGTGGACTTTAATGGGGATCAGCAGGTTGAAGGTCCAAACTGCAGTTTCATTGCAGCTTCAAAGGGCACTACACGATCCCAACCGAGGAATAAGGGTCTTATCTAGCGAAATGATCGGACAAAAAAAATTTAAATGTGTATACTTTTTACCCACAAATGCTCATCTTGCACTAGCTCTGCGATTGGTGTCTACACATTGTGTTATCACATTGGAAAAGTCTTGCATGGTTAGTTCTTTGTCTGTGTACTCCGGTTCAAGGTTAGGGCGAAAAGCTCCATCTTATTTTCTCCTCCAACTTTAAAATCGGCCAACATCGTTGTTTTACCTTTTTTTTTGTAAAGGCCGTTTGACTTTCTTTGCATGTTCGCTTTGTAAACATTCGGTCGGTACTTCCACCTACTTCACATGAGACCTTTCCAACGTAATTATGTAATGCGTGAAGTCAAGCTAGTGCAAGACGAGCATTTGTGGTTATAAAGTATATAAGTTTTTCTTTTTTTTTTTTTTTAGAAAATGACTGATCGTTTTGCTAGACAAGACCTTTATTCCCCAACTGGGATTGTGTAGAGCCCTTTGAAGATTCATTGAAACTACAATTTGGACCTTCAATTCATTAATCCCCATTTAAGAAAAATCCCGCTATGTTTTCCCCAAAAACCTTAATTTCTTTTCGACTGAAAAAAGAAAGACATTAACATCTTGGGTGATATGAGGGTGAGTAATTCATCAGGAAATTATTAGATAATTTTATTAGATAATATGCAGTCACCAGACACATTTAAGCAGAGTTTATGTATTTAGGTTGCTTATGTGTGCATTATATATGATTATACATACAAAGTTGGGTTATGCTGTACAATTAAAATGTATCTTTTTGAATATTTTTGAATTTGTAAGGACAAGGAACCCAAGCAAGAATACCATGATGGCTTTGGGAATCTCCAATATTTTCTTCATGCTGCCGTGGCAGTTTGCACAGTTTGTCCTACTTACCCAGGTGAGTGATGGAAGAGATGACAAAATTGTAAGCTTGCTGAGCCAAACACTTGTTTAATGCTGATATTTGAAGTACAGAAAGCAGCTGAATGTAACATTTTAAATTCTGCAGCCTTTATCTTTGAACATCCACTGATAAGGGTATTCCTGAAATACTCCACTAACTTTTATATTTTAATATGTTTTAAAATGTAATTTATTCCTGATGGCAAAGTTTATTTTTTCAGATGTTCAGCAGAAGTTCAAATAATTCTAATGCTGATTAGGACCACATTTCTTGTTAATGTTAATGTTGAAAACAGCTGTGTTGTGTAATATTTTTGTGGAAACTGTGATGCATTGTTATTTTGTCAGGATTCTTTTATGAATAGAAAGTTCTAAATAACAGTTAAAGTTACTTTAGATCAATTTAATGCATTCTTGCTGAAAAAAAACATTAATTTAAAACAAAAATCTGACCTCAAACTTTTGAACAATGTTGATAGTTTTCTAATAGAAACATAATGCAGTTCTCTTTTATAGTCAGAGTCGTTTGTAATGATATTTTGCCTGAAGGAAGCCTACAGTAGATAAGCCTAACATGATTGCATGCCTCAGGAAAATTGTGCAATCTGGTTTTCAGTTTCAGCTGTTGTGAGAAAATTGTTTTGCAGCAAGATACTAAAGGATGCTATGACAAGAATGTTTATGTGTTTTATAGGTGGCATCCCTTTTTGCTTCATACATCCTGGGATATCTGAGTCCGGCAAAAATGCAGTCCGTCTTAGTGACACACATGGTAATGTAACATAATCTAGACTTGATTAATAGAACCACAGTATTGCTTATGTTGTCTTTTTGATTCACCGATGAACTCACTGCTCCTGACAGATCTCCTTGGCCGTCTGTTTTCTTCTAATGTTCGGGAACTCGATGCTGCTGACATCCTTTTACGCCTCTTCACTGATCTCCATCTGGGTGAGTTGGACAGTGTGAGGTCTCGTTTGCTACTTGCTGAGGAAAGGGAGGTATAATGGGTTCCTAGGACACCAGAAGCTGATGTTGTCTCGCATAGAAAATGCTGGTCAAATAGTGCTATCGCCTGACCAAATAAGTATCATGACTAAGTACAAATAGAAGACCTCAAACACAAATATATTGTGAAGAAACATGTCTGCTTTTATTTCAGGGGGTAATTGCACTCAGGGACCGTCTGGTTGGTATTTTCAAACCTGGACTCTTCGCATGGGTAAGAGCACAACGAGTACTGACTGATGCATCAGTAAAATGTGCCCAAATTGACTACCAAAACACAGTTGTGTTTTTGTTAGGTCATGCAGTGCCTTGCATGGGTGGTCTCCACTGTCATTCTGAAGTTCATGCTCTCAGTGATCTTTGGGGCATCAGATGATGTGAGTAAAATGAGAACAGCGCTGTTTTCTCTTGCTGTGAACATCACTTTGCTTTAGCTTCAGGGGTCTGGCTTTTGACATTTTCATTTTGTTTTGAAATATAGGCCCACATCAGCAGCCTGATCAAATCCAAGTTCACAAGCTACAAAGACTTTGACACGATGATGTACACGTGTGCCGCTGAGTTTGACTTCATCGAAACAGAGGTGGGTAATGTGATCTATTTCCTTGCAATCTGTCATCGGTTTCCCCTTAAAGCTCTTTTTCTTTATTGGACTTAATGTGTTTGCAGACTCTCATCCGGTACATCAAAACCATGCTGCTTCCAATTAACATCCTGATCGTGGGTTTTATTGCTGGAAGGGTGAGTTGTTTTCACTTAGATAATGGATCATTTCCCTCTTCTAAGTTTTAGTGTGTATGTCCCGCTTTTATCAATTTGCACCAGTGTTCTAGGTTTACAGTTTTCTGTCAGTTTGGTGTTTATCATTTGGTTAAAAGTTTAGCCTTTTTTTTTTAGATAGGAAACCAAGTAATCTATATACTAAAGTTCCCTCCATATGCTTCCTCCTTTTATTTCCTGAGTACAGACTATACAGGACATTATTGCGTTGCTCAGACATGAGAAGACGGAAAAGCCAGAGGATGATGAAATGCAGCAGTAAGTATGACTTCAGCACTTTATTGGTATGCATTTCAACAGTGAATACAGTGGATACACCACCAGTCAAAAGTTTTTGAACAGTACGATTTGTAATGTTTTTTTTTTGTTTGTTTTTTTTAAAGTATCTTCTGCTCACCAAGTCTGCATTTATTTGATCCAAAACAAAAAAAAGCATATTTTGAAACAGAATAACTGCTTTTTGTTGGCGCCGATAGCCTCAGCAGTTGCGCTTCGGGCGTCCCGAGTTCGAATCTTGTCTTGTGGACCTTTCCCGATCCTGTTCCCCCCCTCTCTTTCCCACTCATCTTCACTGTTTCATCTAGAAAATGCAAAAACAGCCAAAAAGCTGCTTTGTATTTAAATATATTTTAAAATGTAAGTTATTCCTGTGATCAAAGCTACAATTTTAGCCTCATAACTCCAGTCTTCAGTGTCACATGATCCTTCAGAAATTATTCTAATATGCTGATTTGCTGAATACATTTTTTAGGATTCTTTTATTCTGAAATAAAAAGCATTTTTATTTTACACTATACTTTTCAAAAGTGTGAAGTCAGTATCATTTTTTTCAAAATATTCAGCTTTGAAATCACAGAAATAAATGACATATTAAAATATAGTTTTATATAGAAGTTATTTTAAATTAACTGTGTAGATTAGTTTTTTTTTTTTTTTTTTTTTTTTTTTTTAAGATATGTTACTGTGCAAAAGTTTGTACTTTATTTATTTAATTAGTTTTTTAATAAGTCTTGTATGCTTTCCAAGGCTGAATTTATTTAATCAAAATTACAGTAATATTCCAAAATATCACTAGTTTACTATAACCGTTTTCTGTTTTTCCTGTGATTGTAAAGTAAAATTCATTTTATTATAAAGAATTCATTTTATTATGCTAATTTGCTGCTCAAAAAAAACATTTCTTAGCAATTTTTGTTGTACTGCTTAATATTTTTGGAAACCATGACACTTTTTTTATTTAGTATTTTTTCGTGAATAGAAAGTTTAAAAGAACAGCATTTATTTGAAATAGATTTTTTTGTAACGTGTCTTTTAAGCAACAATTTTATGATGTCCTTGCAAAAATATTGCATTTTTTTTTTTTTTTTTTTTTTTTTTCTATCTTTCTTTTTCTTTTTCCAAAAAATAAATCTTATTAATGTCTACTATGTGCCCTAAACTTTGCTTTTCAATTTTTCAGGACCCAGATGTTGGCGAAGGGAGTGGTAAGATTTTTTAGTTATGTATAGCTTTTTATGATTCAATGTATGTAAAGGCTGTTTTTATCTTGTGATGTTTGTCTAGATGGTGTATCACAGTCTGCAGCTGGTGGCGTTTGCAGTGCTGGCTGTGCTCATCATGAGACTGAAGCTCTTCCTCACTCCTCACATGTGCATCATGTCCTGTTTGATCTGCTCCAGACAGGTACTGTCTCACCCCAAATTCTCCATAATGCAGAGAAGCATTAAAGCAAAAGCTTTTAAATGATTAAAGTGGGGTGTCCGATGTTTTGATCACATCTGCAGCTGTTCGGCTGGGTAGGAGAGAAGGTTAAACTCCAGTTGACAGTCGTGGGAATATTGTCCATCATGGCAGTCCAAGGATTCACGAACCTGCAGAGTCAATGGGACATCATAGGAGAATTCAGCAACTTCCCTCAGGAAGAGCTCCTGGAGTGGATCAAGGACAACACAAGCCCTAGTAAGAAACTGTCACTGTTTAGCTGTGCAAAATGAAAGATCTCGCATCACATGACTAGTGTCTGATTTTTGCATCCGTGTGATTATTTCTGTAGATGCTGTGTTTGCTGGTGCAATGCCTACCATGGCAAGTGTAAAACTGTCCACAGGAAGAGCCATTGTGAATCACCCACACTACGAAGACGCAGGATTGAGGTAGACATGATTTAACATACATTTAGACTATTACGGTTCTTATCCTAATATTTAATTCTTCTAATATAGTTCTGCCAATGTAAAGCATTAGATTTAATTTTGTCCTTACTCAGAGAAAGAACAAAGATGGTGTACGCCATGTACAGCCGAAAGCCAGCTGAGGTAGTGAAGCGAAACTTAATAAAGCTGCAGGTGGACTATTTCATCTTAGAGGACTCGTGGTGCACCAGACGCTCCAAGTAACTTCCACATACTTTACATTAATACCACTGTTTGATCATTTCCTTCATATCTCACATGATGTGTTTTTCTTCATCTTCAGGCCTGGTTGCAGCATGCCTGAGATCTGGGATGTGGAGGATGGCCAAAATGCAGGAAAAGTGCCACTTTGCACTCTCATGTGGAGGGATTCTCGTCCTCACTTTTCCATTGTCTTTCACAACAACATTTACAAAGTCTTGCGAGTTTCCAAAACAGTGCGAGAAATGAGATAACAGCAGTTTTTCCCCTCACCTTACTGTTTTCCCATCTTTGATATGTGTACACAGCAATGATTATTTTTGTAAAGGTCAGATGTGTTTTTCTCAAGCCCTGCTTCTGCCACTTTGGTGTCCGTTTTGTTTTGATAAGCTATAAGAGATGTTTAAACCGTGGTGAGAGAGTCAGTATTAAATCACCTCTTTTCTCTTGAAGGGATAGTTCACCCAAAAATGAAATTTGCTGAAAATGTACTCGCCCTCAGGCGATACAAGATGTAGACGAGTTTGTTTCTTCATCAGAACAGATTTGTCTAAACAGACTCTAATTCTGACGGCACCCGTTCACTGCATAGGATGTAATGCTAAATTTCTCCAAACCTGTTCTGATAAAGAAACAAACTCATCTACATCTTTAAGCAAATTGTCATTTTTTTTATTTAACTTTTCCTTTAACCATCTGCTCTCATGCTTGTTGAAATGTCTTTTGTTAGGATGACTGTGATTTTTGCCGTCGAAGTTGCTGCTGTTTGCCGGTTGCATATGGTCCAGACAATTGTTTACTTACAGTCATTTCACTTTTTGTGCATAAAATATTTTATATAGTCAGTCTCTTTTACGGTTTTCAACCTGTGAAGTGTCGTAAAACACTTTTTGTGTGTAGTTTTAACATTTTCATTTATTTTGGGCAGATGCTCTTACCAAAGTGACCTACAAAAACGTTATATATATAGTTTGAAGGAGGGTTATGATAGTGTTATTTTTTTAAATCTGCAAACTCAATTTTCTTAGTCAACGGTTGTAAATAAACTGCTTGTTACTGTTTTTGTTTGTGGAAATCATGGTCAGTGTTATGTATTAGAACAGCTGTCTTAAGAAAGTATTGTTTTTGTTTGATATTTGTATTAAATATGGATCATGTTTCTGTACTGAGGTTTATCAGTGATAGTGTTGTACTCATTTCACCAAGTCAGGAAATAGACAAGACAACAGACAAGTTTTTGTCCTGATTCCTTTCCTGATATCATGTAGTAATAATAATAGTCCTTCAAAAACCGAAGGACTGTAATCACTGCCGTGGTATTATTAAAAATATCGATTTGTAGCATGAGTTCTGTTGTAATTCAGAAGTGTCCTTTACATTTCATTTGATGTGCATGTGAAGTGTTAAAGAACTCAACTTTTTTCTTGTTTCGTTTTGTCTGTTCAATCAAAATGTGAGGTACTGAACATTTTTTATGTCAACAAATAAATGTTTTCTTATTTGAATCATCCACTGAGTCGTTTTCATTTTCCCCAGGGTTCTGTCCTGGGGCCCCTTGTTTTCATCACTTACCTTCTCCCACTTGGTAACATCTTTCGTAAATATAATATCCATTTTCACTGATTTGCTGATGACACCCAGCTCTATCTCTCTTGCCAACCTAACTCCTCACTTCCACCTTCCTCCCTCACTAACTGCCTATATAAAATAAAGTCTTGGTTTACCCACAATTTCCTTAAATTGAATATGGACAAAACAGAAATCCTTCTCATCGGCACTAAATCCTTACTATCCAAAGTCAACAGTTTTACCCTCACAATTGACAGTTCCTCAGTTTCTCCCTCCCATCAAGTTAAGAGTTTGGGTGTCATCCTCGATAGCTTATCATCATTCCAATCTCACATTAACAATATTACCCGTTCTGCCTACTTCCATCTGCGCAATATTAATCGTCTTCGTCCCTCTCTCTCCACCCATTCTACTTCTATCCTTGTTCACAGCTTGGTTTCCTCTCGTACTGACTACTGCAATTCTCTCCTCTTTGGTCTTCCCCAGAAATCTCTCCATAAGCTACAACTTGTCCAAAACTCAGCAGCTCGCATCATCACCAAAACCCCCTCTTTCCATCACATCACCCCTGTTCTGCAGCAACTTCACTGGCTTCCCATAAAATACAGAATTGAATTCAAAATCATTTTGTTCACTTTTAAGGTAATCCATAATCTTGCCCCCTTCTTATCTGCTCAATCTACTTCATATTGTCACTTCCTCTCGTTCTCTTAGATCATCCACTTCCATTGGTCTGGCCGTGCCCTCTGCCCGTCTCAGTACTATGGGGAGTAGAGCATTCAGTTGCTTCCCACCTGACATCCGTAGTTTAGATTCTCTCCCTCTCTTTAAATCAAGACTCAAAACTTATCTATTCACTAAAGCTTATTCTCTTTGAATTCACTGCTTTCTTTTGTACATGTTTGTTTTCTTTGTGTTGTTGGTTGTTTGTATTCACATTTGTATTGTTGATTGTGTTTTTTTTCCTGTACAGTGTCCTTGAGTATTATGAAAGGCACTTATAAATAAAATGTATTATTATTATTATTATTATTATTTTTAAAATAATTTGAAACTGACATATTTAAAGGATTAGTTCACTTCCAGAATAAAAAATTCCTGATAATTTACTCACCTCCATGTCATCCAAGATGTTCATGTCTTTCTTCAGTAGAAAACAAATTAAGGGTGTTGAAAATATTCCAGGATTTTTCTCCATATAGTGGACTTAAATGGGAACCAAGGTCCAAATCGCAGTTTCAGTGCAACTTTGAAGGGCTCTACACGATCCCAGCTAAGGAAGAAGGGTCTTATCTAGAAAAATGATCAGTCATTTGCTATATATATATATATATATCAGTCATTTGCTATATATATATATATATATATTTTTTTGTACTTACTCTAATAGAGGGGTAGCGCATCCTGATCAGAATGTGCTATCACCTCAATAAATGAATTGAAATTCATAATTAAGGTAGGGCATTAATAACCACAGAAGGTCAGGAGGTCAGTTTAATGCCTCATCTGAAAGACACTTCTTTTTACAGTGGCAGAATTGTGGTTTAATCAAAAAGTCGCTCCTTTTTGTTATACTAGGACTTTTGGACGTAGTAAGGGCTACTTTTAGGGTTGGGGTAGGTGTAGACGTTAAAAAAAGCACAATCCAATAGGTAGAACAATTCATTTCATTGTTAGTTTCCGGTCGGAGCTGTATCCCTTCTAGCCACAACCGGAAATCAGCGTTTTGATTGCGCTTCCGCTCTTTGTGTATGATTGTAGTTTTAAAGGTCTGGTGCGGATGCACGGATACAAGACATCTTAGCAGAGGATTTTTTTTTTGTTTGTTTTTTTGTAAACCAAAATTTGTTTTGATTTTAATGATCAATGGTAAAAAAAAATTCTAGTTCGTTGTGACAATCTTTGACAATCTCTGTGTGCAGGTTTGACGTGCTGAATGCTTATAGTTTCACGCAAAATATACTTGCATTTATTTACAGTTTAAGTCAAGTGTACATACACCTTGCAGAATCTGCAAAATATTAATTATTTTACCAAAATAACAGGGCTCATACAAAATGCGTTATTTTTTATTTAATACTTACCTGAATAGATAAACGATATTTACATATTGTCCACAAGAGAAAATAATAGCTGAATTTATAAAACTCACCCCTTTCAAAAGTTTACATACACTTGAATGATCCACAGCTGTTTTGTTGTTGTTGTTGATGAGTCCCTTTGTCCTGAACAGTTAAACTGCCTGCTGTTCTTCAGAAAAACCCACATTCTTTGTTTTATCAGCACGTTTGTGTATTTGATCCCTTTTCAACAATGAGTATGATTTTGAAATCTTTTTTTAATTTGAAGATCAGGGTAAATTTAACTTTCGTTGTCTGGGAAACATGCAAATATCTTCTATAGCTTCTGAAGGGCAGTACTAAATGAAAGAAATATTATATTTAGGCAAAATAAGAAAAAAAAATCTGTTCAAAAGTACTAAATAAAAAAAATAACATGCATTTTGTATGATCACTCTTATTTTGGTAAAACAATTAACATTTTGCAGATTCTGCACAGTATACGTAAACTTCTGACCTCATCTGTATTTATTTAAAAGGTTACATAGTGTAAATGCAGCACGTACAGTAGATTATTCCAAAAATCCTGTACAACAAAAACCCAACACAAACGCTAGATTAAAGACATTAGACACATTTCTTTTATTCCTTTAATAAACAACTTCAACATTACAAAAGACAGCTCTCTCCCCTCTGTGTTTATATTGTACAAATTCAAAACATTGTCCTACATTTTCCTAAATCTTGATTTGGCCAGTTCACAAAGGAAACATCTGTCAGAACTGGGCAGAAGTCTGTAATAGTACATGTACATTGTGCAGACAGAAGCTCAGAACACCACGGCAGCAATACTTGTTCAGAGTCTTATTGTGAGGCTACTAACCGCATATGACTGAAAACCATCTTCAAGATACTCAATCCTGCTTCCACCCACAGACTCCAGCATTTATTGATCACATCATAAACAAGCAACTCGCTGCAAGAGTGAAAGTGAACTGAATGAACATACTGATTTACAAATCAAAGAGTGTCTTCACATACAGTATAGTAGTCAGAGGTATTTCATTTTTACGGTGGGGTCTTTGAAGCGCTGTGTGAGCATGAAGGCAGTAAGCATGCAAATTACTAATTCAAATGAACTATACTTGGCAAACCTACAGAAGCTTCCACAAGCATCTTTTTTTATTGCATGGTGGCAATATGCTTGCAAACAGTATAAACCAGTTCAAAAGAAATTTTATAACCAATAAAATAATTGACAATTGCTTGCAAAAAAGTCAACATCTGTAGACTTTAAAATTTTCAGCATGAACAAAATGGGATAAAAAGGCAACTTTTTTGTCCAGTGTAAAATTAAAAGACATTTCTCATAAAATGAAAAGCAAAAAGGAGGACATGTGATTTTTTTTTAAACATTAAAAAAAAAAGTAGTGTGGGGAAAGAGTGCAAAAAAGGAGTTTCCTGAGACTGCTCTAGATTAAATAAGTTGTTGTCAGGCCTACAGCCATGATGGCAAGCCTACCTAAAGTGCACATTAACACCAGAAACAGAAAAGGAAAGAAATGACAGGTCAACAACACTGCAGCAATCTTTCTGCCCCATCATGCCTCCGCATCGCTTATTTGACCATTAAATGACTGTTAATAAATTAGTTGATTAACACATTGTAAAAATCATACGTACTAACAATACAAAAATCTATTTCATAACACTAACAAAGAGAAACAATGTAAACACATGAATGAATGTGGGGGGGAACCGTTTAACACAATCTGGAACAATTTACATTACTCAAATTTGACATTTTTTTTTTACTTTAGCTACTATTTTCAGTGTGACTGCGAAAATTAATCTCAGTTTGTTCTCATTCTGCACTGTTCTGTTTTAATATAGTATTTATACATAAATCATCAAGTAATCTGTCAGTGAGACAATTAATGTGCAATAATTTACTGTGTATTTAGGTTTAATATGTCTTTCAAATGACAATTTGAAGTGTTTGCTTTGCATGCTCTTTTTCCAGTAGTTCGTCCAACCTAATGTCACCACTTTTGGTCTCAACGAGACATTTTCTCATATATGCATTTATTTATTCTAAAACGGCACACTCTGCAATAAACAGCATTTAATATACTGAAAAAAACATGATGTGAAAACTGTGGTACCGTGAAAAACAGAATTCTGGCGTGTAAAACTAATCCTAAAAGACTTGAGAAAAATAATGAAAATAATATGAAACCTAAAGGTCTGAGTTCTTCATAACATACCCTAAACGTCTGAAATCATTGTGTTTTAACTGTATTAAAAACATAATTGTACAAAATTAAAAAAAAATAAAAAACAGGGTTTGTTGGTGTGATTAAAAATATAAACTTAATTATTTGATAAATATACCTGGAAGTCATTTCTCTGCCCGCTATCGGGCATCTCTACCTTTGGCTTGACTTAGGCAGGTTGGAAGGGCACACAGAACAGAGCAACACCCATCCAGACAAGAGGACTCTTAAGGGTCCTGCAAGTGTCCACAGTGAGCTCTCAGTAAGTCCGTCTCTCATAATGACGTCTCTGTATCCACACATTTATCCCCCTGCTCGTCTTCCACATTGATCTTAATACTTGCTGTCTTCTCTTCACTGTAAAACAAAGAGAAAAGATGAGGTAAAATTAACGCAAAAGCTACATTTTTCGAAATGTCGCCTACACACAATATCAGATTCAATGAAGCGCAAACATGATGTCATACATCAGGAAATGTGCAAAAGCAAATCCAGCACACACACTTGGGCATAGGTTTTAAACAATGGATAAAGGCCTGGTCACATGAAAATAAACGAAAAACAAGCAAGCTAATAACTTTCATCAAATTTATTTTTTAATATAAAAATCTACTTGCATAAAATAAATAAAGTATTATAACATTATATTATTATACAACTTTTATACACACACATATAATATAAACAATAAAATACATATACATATACACATATATATATATATATTTTTTTTTTATATTTTTGACATACAGGAAACTAACATTTTATATATATATATATATATATATATATATATATATATATATAAATTGTTATTATACATACATATATAAATTGTTATTATACATACATACATACATACATACATACATATATATATATATATATATATATATATATATATATATATATATATATAGTGTATTTTTATTATGTGTAATAATTGTGTATTTTAATTTATGTAATTGTTTTACTTATGTATATAATTTAGAATTTTAGCATAATTATTCTATATATATATATATACATATATATATATATATATATATATATATATATATAAAATATTATATTTAATTATTATTTTACATTTTTACTATACAAATTGTTTTTAAAAAAATATATTTTAAATTTTTTATTATTTATATAATACAAAAATATACTTAAATAAAATACATTCAACAATTATGTATATTTATATTTATTTATTTAGTTTTAATTGTGTATGTAATTAATAATTTATTTATCTTTTTCTTTTTTTTTTTTTTACAATTAACATTTTTTTCCAAATGAGTTAAAATGTTTTTTTAAACATTTTTATGCCAAATACATACATACATAAATAAATAAATATTAATTTCACTTATATTAATATATATGTATATATGCACTGAATCAAATTTAACAATATGCCTTAAACTGAAAACTTGGACAAACAGGCCTTTACTGGTTAAAGTATGCAGTTCTTCTGTACAGTTTTGCATGTATGCAGGAAAACAGGCTGTGCGCTGAAGCAGTGAGAGGAAGTGTGATGCGAAAGGAGTTATAAAAAACAGGGATTAGGTTAGAGGAACAAAGCTACCTGGCACTAGGTTTCAATAGTTTGGCACTGTCAGAGTTCATGGCAACAGCTTTCCACACAGCAGTTTTGGCCATCTCATCAGATATGTTAACCACAGAGGGGTCAGTGCTGCAGAAAAGACACATCAGAGCACTTACAGCTGGTCGCCCACATTTCACCACACTCATTTTCCGTTCTGTTCACCAGCACAGTGCTTGATGGCCATTTGATTAATAAAGCATGGAAATCACATCAGATGAACCAAAGACAAACCTTCCCAGCGCAGACCCTGGATGTTATTTCAGAAGTGAGCATTTAATGCTGTTGTGATGATGGTCATGAGCAATATGTCATGTTAGTAATCAAAAGCACCTCCACCAGCAGATAGAAAGCTAAACATCAACATTATGGAATTGTTTTTCTTCTATAAGATCCCTCTAGATAAAATAAAGCAACTATGAAATATATACTAAGCAGATCTGAGACAGAATGGACCAACCTTCTTAACTTCTTAATATTCTACAGATATATATACATACACACACACATATATATATATAAATATCCGTTTGCACAATAAAATTCCAGAACTTTCAAGGACTTTTCAAGCGCTACTTTTTAATTTTCAAGGACTTCAATCAGAGATCTTACTTATGGTTTGATGTTTTCTACTGTTTAAGAAAAAAAAAAATCATAAAAAGATTTGCGAAACCGCTCTGAAATCCTGTTCTGCATCAAATGATTTACTATTCAAGACCCTATTAAGGAATATTGCTATTTTCAAGGGTTTTCCAGGCCTTAAATTTCAAAAAGTCAAATTGAAGCACTTTAAGCACCTTGTACGAACCCTGTAATCCTGTTAAGTAATTATAGAAAATATCTGACTACATAATTGCACAACTGACCAATAGGAACCAAGAAGTCCAGAGAGCCATTAATAATGTGCATTAATAGGCCATGAGGCAAAAAATAAATCAAATTAAATACTAAATGAGTCACAGCTGTAATATTGTAAAATTAAATCTAACGTTAATGAGAGTTAGCACTCCAACATGGAGTAAAATGCTCTTGAAACCTGTTAGTGAAGCCTAACAAGTGTACAGGTCAATGAAACAGCTGTCTGTCAATGAGATGGCCCTGGTTAATTTGTTTAAATATCACTGAGCACTGGTTTACACATTAAATGTCAATTACCAGACATACAAGGTAAAACATGAGCATCAATCATCATCTGAAGCTGTTCTGCATTGGGAAATTATAAGGTGCCGCTTCCTTCGGCTGTTAACCAATGCAAAGTTGTCAGAGGAAGATTCAGACTCGTAACCATGCACTCACACATTGTGATGTGCAAAATACTCTGCGTTATTTAAACGTAAGTGATGATTAATAGCTGTAAAAGAGGGAGTATGCGGTAACCAGAACTTAAGCAGGCCTGCAAGTAGACAAAAGACCAACCACTCCGCTCGTGTCTTCCTCGTATGAGGTGTCGGAGAGTACGCTGTCAGATCTGTCTCAAAACAAGCAGGTCAAAGCTTACTGAATGAGCCCTTGAATGAGGCTTAAAAGAAACCCACACAAAGAAATGCCTAAGCTGCAGTACACAGGAAATGCTGTGAAATCTAACCATATGAGCTATAAACTTTCACCAACCTGACTTTAAGAGTCTTCACAGGGATTTCCAGGTGGTCACCATTATCATAGGGGATTGCTATTCCTCCTTCAGACTCCATCATGCGCTGCGCTTCCTGGGTAGACAGACAGTGACAAAGAGTTAAAAACAATTACTCACACTTGTGTGGTGCGACAATGCTGAAGGCAATGCAAAGACTGTGTTTTTCCACAACCTGACACTTTGATTTCTTAGTTTGTGACCCACTTTCAGTTCACATCCTGAACAAGTACCTCTTTCGCCTTTTTCTTTTTGTCGTCTTCCTTTTTCTTCTTGCTTTCTGGCATTAGGTCATCCAACCAGCTAAGCTCCCTCTTCATAAAGCAGAAATCCAGAAGCTTCCTCACGAATACCAGAGCAAGAACCTACAGAAGGCAAACAAAAGACCTGAGTAAAAATGCATGCAACAATGGATGATGAGCAGTACAATCTGAATGAAAATTAACTGCATAATACATTTTAAGTAGCAAAGCTACACAAATATGCAATATTGAGATCAGACAGCAAAAAAAAAAAAAAAAAAAAAAAAAAACATAAACTGTACATCACTTTGACTAAGCCACTATTGGTATTTTTCATGCAGTGTGAAAAAGATATTTAGTCAACAATATACCATTATACACTACCAGTCAAAAGTTTTTGAACAGTAAGATTTTTAATGTTTTTTAAAGAAGTCTCTTCTGCTCATCAAGCCTGCATTTATTTGATCCAAAGTACAGCAAAAACTGTAAAATTTTGAAGCATTTTTACTAGTTAAAATAACTGTTTTCTATCTGAACATATTTTAAAATGTAATTTATTCCTGTGAATTTTTAGCATCATTACTCCAGTCACATGATCTTTCAGAAATCATTCTAATATTTTGATTTGCTGCGGAGTAGAAATTTTTCAGGTTTCTTTCATAAATAGAAAGTTCAGAAGAACAGCACTTATCTTAAATAGAAATCAATTTAAAGAATCCTTGCTAAATAAAAGTATTAATTTTCTATTCATCAAAGAATCCTGAAAAAACGTACTCAGCTATTTTAAATATTGATAATAATAATAATAATAATAATAATAATAAAAAAAATGTTTCTTAAACAGCAAATCAGCATATTAGAATGATTTCTGAAGGATCATGTGACACTGAAGACTTGAGTAATGATGATAAAAATTTAGCTTTGATCACAGAAATAAATTACATTTGATAATATATTCAATTGAAGAGCAGTTATTTAAAATAGTAAAAATATTTCACAATATTACTGCTTTTGCTGTATTTTGGAGCAAATAAATGCAGGCTTGGTGAGCAGAAGAATCTTCTTTAAAAAAAAAAAAAAAAAAAAAAAAAAAAAAAATCTTTTGAAAGTTTTCAAAAACTTTTGACCGGTAGTGTATGTAGGATTTTACTAGATTACACTTGAAATCCAAATTTCTTCACCCAAAATAGATCTATAAAACATTTTCTTAACTTCTTACACCAATTAACATTCTTTAAGGATTGGTTTGTAAAAATGCAAGAATTGACAGTATTTTGACTTTTGAAGTGTTCTAAACATCAGTCATTGTTTTTAACATTAAGTTAATCTCACTGGAGATACATTTAGAATTTAGAATTCTATGCAATTCAGATTATTTAAACAGGACCTGTGCAATTTTACAGTGAATTTCAAACGTACCATCATAGGGAAGACCACCGCGGCAGCAGACGCTTTGATGACCCACAACAGCACCAGGCAGGTCAGCTGAACAAGTGTGAATATGTGAACCTTCCACAGCGGCACGTATCTCAGGTAGATCAGGTCAGGCTGGTGCTTTGCCGGCATCCCAAACAGCTTAATACGGTCAAAGAACTGCAGTGCAATGAATACATAAACAACATGACCACACATCCATTATAGCCTTAGTCTGAGCTGCATGCATAAATAAGATGTAAATCAATCCAGTAATGTAAAATATTGTGAATATGAAAGTGTGCCAACCTGTATGCCTTTGAGTGAGGAGACACCCATATAGAGGAACACTCCATACAACACGGGCATTGGGATAAACTACAAAAAAAGAAAAATTACAGTTTTAAAATGCAGTTAACCCTATAAAGCCAGACATATGGATATAATAGTATATATATATATATATATATATATATATATATATATATATATATATATATATATATATATATATATTATATATATATATATATTATTTTTTTTTTTGTTTTGTTTTGTTTTTGTTTTTTGTCTTTTTGCAATGGAAGAGTTCACTAAACCTTTAGACAAAAAAAAAAGTCTTAGGTATCATTTTTGATGCATCAGTCTTTTATAGCTCATAGAGCATGATACAGTAGAATATGGAGCTCATACTCCAGCATATAAAAAAAAATATGCAATTTTTTTATATTTATAAATATTTACATGCCCAAAACGCAATGAATGTGATCTCCATAACGGCATATCCAACGACTTAAAATTTGGTACTTTTTAACATGATTTTTCAGAGAGAAAAAAGAACATGCATGGGTAATTAAGTAAACTTAATGAAGCAATTAAGTTGCTTCAGTCCAATTAGTGTTCATCTTAGACACATGTAACAACCTGAACATGAACATTTTTTAGAATGACACTAAAAAGCCACTTTGCACTATAAACTGAGCCATACCTTTAGAATAGATGTCATGAAGACAGACAACCCCATAAGCACAAAGATCATGAGCCCAGTAACCCTCTGCTCACGAATACCCAAAAACTTAGGCTGCTCTCCCGGGGCCGAGCACTCCGACTCCACCTTCAAGCTGTTGACGTGAGAGATGGAGAGGACAGTGGCAGCGACAAACCAGGGCAGGCCCATCACAGAACATACGCCCAGCATCACGGCCACCACCAGAAGGTCAAGATGATACCCGCAGCCTTTCTGCAGAAGAACAGAATTGTGAGCACCATAACAGCTGCACTGATTTGACATACTGGATCAGGTGTCGAACTGACCTTCAGCTTGTGTTCCTTACGGTTGATGATGACAGCAGTGATCTGCTGATCCATGAAGATCAGGATGGTGCACAGGAGGGCAGGGATGGCTGCTGCAAACAACGTCCATGTGGGGTTATCGCCCAGAGGGGAGATCAGCCAACCCCGGTTTTTAGAGGTGGGCTATTGGACAGGAGAAAAACACTTTACATTAATGTTCTTTCTTTATAATAAACAAAATGCGCAATTGGTACTCTCATGAACACACGTCAAAAACTGACACGGAAGAGAAGCTGTTGAATAAAGTTATTTTTGTTTTCTTTGCACACAAAAAGTATCCTTGTAGCTTTATAACATTACGATTGAACCACTGATGTCACATGGACTGTTTTAACAATGTCCTTTCTACCTTTCTAGGCCTTGAGCGTGTCAGTTGCATTGCTGTTTGGGTCACAAAGCTCTTGGATTTTATCAAAAATATCTTAATTTGTGTTACAAAGATGAACAAAGATCTTACGGTTTTGGAACGACATGAGGGCGAGTAATAAATGACAGAATTTCATTTTTGGGTGAACTATCCCGTTAATTTATCGTTATTGATATTGTATTGTTGATATTGTACATGCTTATTTCTCTCATTTTTACATTTAGATCACCTTTATTATCTAATTCTCAAAAAAGCTACACAATTTAATAACACCCAAACGTAATCTTTTACAAATCTCAAAATGAATGTCTATATTTCATACTGTACATTATAATGTTGTGATGTCTAAATTTACTTGTAGCATTTATGACTGATCTTAGTTTTAATTTTTAATTTCAATTTCTTTAGACAAAATAGTATAGAATTTTAATAAAATATTTAATCATCGGTGCATCCCTGTTCCCCCTGTATTGGGAATGAAAGCCAAAGACAAAATAAACACCATCCAAAAAGCACATAATGTACAATGCTGGTTGGCACAATTTTTAAATTGTTTTTTAAAAGACGTTTACCAAGGTTGCATTTATTTGTCCAAAAATACAACAAAAACTGATAAATAAAACATACACATTACTACTACTACTAAAATAAAACAAGCATTATTTTTTAGGGTATAACCACACAACATTTCTGCCCTAAACATGCCATTTTTGTTAAACCTTTATTAAATTGATGTGAAACTGTAAAAGTTTCATGATTTTAATTAATTAGACATGCTCCTTGATTAATAAAATTTTATTTAACCATTAAAAAAGGAGTTGAGAAAAAATAAAACAGAAAAAATAAAATAGATTTCATAGGGCCCTATATGGGTCAAAATTATAATTTTATTCTTTTATGCCAAAAATCATTAGGATATTAAGTAAAGATCATGTTCCATGAAGATATTTTGTAAATTTCCTACCACAAACATATCAAAACTTTTTGATAAGTTTTTGATTAGTAATATGCATAGGAAGAACTTAATTTGGACAACTTCACAGGCGATTTTCTCAAAATTTAGATTTTTTTTATACATTAATGGAAAGGTTATTTATTCAGCTTTCAGATTATCTCAATCTCAAAAAATGTTCAGTTTCAAAAAATTGACCCTTATGACTGGTTTTGTGGTCCAAGGTCACATATGTCCTAAATGAATAAAAGTATTAATTTCTTAAAATTTCATACATTTGAACATTATTAAACTTTTAAGTATTGGTTGTTTAAAGGCAACTCCTGGTTCTTAGGCTTTATAGAAAAACAGTTGGAGAGGTTAAATAAATAGTCAAAGCTCAGCAGGACAACAGAAAACAGAAACAGCTGGAGTGGTTTAGTGTCAACTAAACCTTGCTAAGTGTATTTTCAGTTTATTATGGACTATTTTCAACAAAGTTTTGCCTCCATTCACATGATGATCCACTCATTTCAACTGTTTTTGAAGATATAAAGTGTTCTGAGAAAGACTGATTCCAACTTTCCTTTGTAAAATAACCACTGCCCAAATTCAGAAGAGTGGAAACAAAGGTCAAAAGTCCAAAGACCCTTAAACCAGCCAAACATGTTTTGTTGAATCTAGTTTAACAACTAACAAGATGAACAAAAACAAATAATAGAAAATGACATTTCTAGTACCTCAAAGGTATCTGGAACGTGTAGTTTAGGAGAGGGGACGCCCACCAAATAATCAACCAAGACCATAATCATGATGGTTAGGAAAACTGCAAAGTCACTGATTGAAGAGCGGACCTGAAGGACAGAAATTAAACGTTAGAGTAAATAACACCCTATCAGCACATGATCAGCGCATTTCTACTGACCTTAGTGGGAAAATAGCGCTTGGTCTTGAACTGCTTGAGGAAGGATGACAGGAAGAAAGTGGTGAAGAACAGAATGACAGACCAGAACAAGACGTCAGGGATGTACGGGCCATGATGTCCGCAAGCAGGACCCACAAACTCGCCATGGAGTTTCTTGCAATTCTTTAAAAAGAGAGAAAAAATAGCACCTTTTATTAATTAATAATTAAAGATGTTTGATTTATTTGATATGCATAACAAGTGCAACTAAAAATTATTCTAAAAATATATATTTTATATATTATATTGGATGCCCATTTTCCACAAGTTGGCATGATTCTTTAGGCTCTTTGTGAAATGTCTGCAACATACTTTGCCTTTGAACAGCTCTGTTCACAGCGACCCGTTTCGCTGCATTTCTCTTTAAATGATAATAAGCCACTGCTATATGCAAACACCATGTAAAAGTAAATTGTTGCATGCAATGTCCTCTTTAACCATATTTCTCCTCATAATGTTAACTTTAGCATCACTATTAAAATCACTTCAACTGTAGTCTAATGAAAGAAATGCTTACTGGCACATCAAGGTCATTCCAGTTCATGGTCTCAGGGTTAAAACCAGACTGATTCCATGCCTGTACCATCTTGTCTGTGATATTGGATGGAGGTGAACACTGACATCTAAGAAAAAAAATAAATAAATAAAATTATATATATATATATATATATATATATATATATATATATATATATATATATATATATAAATAATTATAATAAACATACAGTAAACAACAAACATAAAGGTAAATTATAATAAACATACAGTAAACAACAAACATAAAGGTAAGCATTGCCTTACGTGTAAAACGTAAGGTTGTCTAAACTGTCGTGCATGTTGAAAGGGAACATCTCCCCAAGCTGGAAGAGCTTCTCCAAGGCCTCATAGATGAAAATGATGCAGATAAGAGCAGCGAAGGCTTCCTCTGTGAATCTTGTTATATAGCACACTAGAGAGCTGGCATCTGTGGCAACCAACACAATACACAAGAAGGCCGTCCACAGGCCAATGCTAGTGCGCAGAGGGAGGTAGGACAGACCGTAGTCACTGAAGAGAGACAAACAGACATTTTTATAACACTACCTGGATAAACGAAACTGCTTAATAAAGAAATATGAAAATCTTCTGTGGGATTCATACTATCAGCAATGTTTTTGTATAGAGAAGGGATAAAAGGACATTTGAAACCAAAGCAATAATGCAATGCAAAAACAAAAACCAACAGACACTGATGGTTTTGGATAACTGCACAAAATAGGATTAAAATGAGGCTATGCTGAGCTTAAAATGTGTGTTGTGTTCTCCAGAGTGCTGCACCAACGTTTTTACTGTACCAGTAGATGGCACTATGGTAGCTTAGAAATCAACCCTTCATAAGAGGAAGCAATCAGAATTGTATTTAACTTCTTAAATGTCAACCATGTGACATGTTATACTTCAAGTTTTTGTACTTCAACTTTTTTAAACAACAGTTAAAGGCCAATAATTTGACTGGACAAACAGCAGTAAAAGAGTTCTGATATTTCACTAAAACAAAGTACTCAACATTCATTGATGTATAAGTTTGCAACCAAAATAAAATGAAGGATTCAGTTAATTGCAATGATTTTCAGTTTATTATTTGGCCATTAAGTTGGTACTATAGGTTTGATTTAGTTCAGTAAATCAGTTCATACTGTTCATTTTAATGAATCATTTTACAGAATGTAATACTGCAACACAAATACAGTTAGTCAAAGCTTACACAATCCTTGTAGAATCTGCAAAATGTTCATTATTTTATCAAAATAAGAGGGATCATACAAAATGGGTTATTTGTTTATTTAGTACTGACCTGAATAAGATATTTCACATAAAAGATGTTTACATATAGTCCACAAGAGAAAACAATAGCTGAATTTATAAAAACAACCCTGTTCAAAAGTTTACATACACTTGATTCTTAATGCTATGTTGTTACCTGAATGATCCACAGCTGTGTGTGTTTTTTTTTGTTGTTGTTGTTGTTAAATGATAGTTGTTAGTGAGTCCCTTGTTTGTCCTCAACGGTTAAACTGCCTGCTGTTCTTCAAAAAAATCCTTCAGGTCCCAAATTCTTTGGTTTTTCAGCATTATTGTTTTTGAATCCTTTCCAGCAATGACTGTATGATTTTGACATCCATCTTTTCATCCTGAGGACAACTGAAGGACTCGTATGCAACTATTACAGAAGGTTCAAATGCTCATTGATGCTTCAGAAGGAAAAATAATGCATTGAGAGCCAGAGGTGAAAACTTTTGAACAGAATGAAGATGTGTAAATGTTTTGTTTTGTCTAAATATATTTTTTTTCTTTCATTTAGTACTGCCCTTCAGAAGCAACAGAAGATACCTACATGTTTCCCAGAAGACAAAATAAGTTCAATTTACCCTAAGCTTCAAATTCAAAGTTTTCACCCCTGGCTCTTCATGCATTGTGTTTTCTTTTGAAGCATCAGTGAGCATTTGAACCTTCTGTAATAGTTGCATATGAGTCTTTCAGTTGTCCTCAGTGTGAAAAGATGGATCTCAAAACCACACATTGTTGGAAAGAGTTCATATACAGAAAAACGCTGACAAACCAAAGAATTTGTGGGACCTGAAGGATTTTTCTGAAGAACAGCAGGCAGTTTAACTGTTCAGGACAAACAGTGGGCTCATGAACAAAACAAAAACCAGCTGTGGATCGTTCAGGTAACACCACAGTATTAAGAGTTAAGTGTACGTAAACTTTTGAACAGGGTCATTTTTATAAATTCAGCTATTATTTTCTCTTGTGGAGAAATATTGTGACACTCTATTGAAAGCGAGTCTCCCTCACCTGCAGAACTTAAAAAGAATCTTCTCGAAAACTAGAACTGGCCCAGTGCTGCCCAGGATAGTGAGAGGCTGACCAGAAAACAGAGAGAAGGCCACACCGGTCAGCGAAGCTCCAAACAGAGACTCAATGGCACTCTAAAACAAACACAGATAAAAGAGATGTTATCAACAATGTGGGAAAGTTTCAAACAAAGAATAAACACATGCTGTGGAAGTAGAAATTATATCTTTTAAGGCATAGGGAAGGATTATTCTCAATAAACACTCTTGATTCTGAATCAAAGTCTGACTCACTATGTTGTTTTTGGTGGCTTCCCCCAGAAGGCCTCCAAAGGTGATGACAGGGGACATGCAGGCACAATAAAGAAAAAGGATGGAGGCCAAGCACTGCAGGCTGAGAGCGTCCCGCACGTCGCTCCAGTAAAACGGAGCTTTCCGCTTAATGTCTAGCACCAGACCGCCAAATATCCTGTTATAAAGAAAGAAAATAAAAGAATAAAAATTCTACAAGGACATAATCACAAAAGCAATCAACTTTGGAGTTAAAAAATAATTTGCAGATGTTAACAAACTAATAATAATAATAATACATATTATTATTATAAAGGACTGTTGGGTATAACAGTGAAGTTATGTAAAGTCCCTACATTAAAGGCAACAAAATTAGTAAATGCAGTTGGAAATGCAGTCCTAATGGCTGCTTAGGGTGTCCTGTATTTTCAAAGCACTATGGGGCTCTTAAAATACGTCTTAATGGACGGCTCTCTTACACAACTGTCTCCAGCTGGCCATTTTAAGCTGCACATCAAAGGATGGGCGCCAGTGTTAAATATACCTCCTTTATTCAATACCTCTGACATGAAAGGCTTACAAAATTTGCACCATAAAAACATTTTTACCCCCCTCCATGTAATGCGTGTTTAATAAGGTCCTCCTTCATCAAAAGAGACTTAGGTAAATCCGTCATCACCCCGTTTTCTCTCTCCCTAACACTGTTTTCAGCAGGGTTCAGCTTTGACACACATTTACACATGGCTTTAAAGTCCAGACACCTTAATGGCTTAATGTAAGAGAACAACACGTCTAAGTACGCCACATACATAATCCCATTAGCCATATTTAGGGCATGATATATCATAGAATCTCTTTGATCTAATATACGCTTTGCACCTCATATGGATCCAATCATATATCAGAACCTACTTTGAACACTAATATGGTTGATGTATGCAAAATAGTATGCAGCATATAAATGGTACAGATTAGACTAGCTCTGACCGTCCTGTCCTTTTGAGTTCAGGTCCAGTGTGGTGTTCCTCTTCTTTGATAGACTCTGATAGTGGAGCAGAGCCATTAGGCATGGAAGGCATCTTCCTCTTCTCCTGCAGACACATTAAAAAAAAAAAAAAAAAAAAAAAAAGACAACAACAACCGGCCATTAAAGGATTAGTTCACTCCGCAATTCAAATTTCCTGATTATTTACTCACCCCCGTGTCAACCAAGATGTTCAAATTCAGGATTTTTCTACATATAGTGTACTTCAATGGGGATCAGCGGGTTGAAGGGTTTAAAACTGCATTTCAATGCAGTTTTAAAGGGCTCTACACAATCCCAGTTGAAGAATAATGGTCTTATCTAGTGAAACTCTCAGTGATTTTCGTAAAAAAATAAATCTATAAAAAATAAACATACTTTTTAACCACAAATGCTCATCTTGCACTAGCTTGAAAAGGTCAAGTGTGACGTAGACGAAAGTACGGACGCAGTGTTCACAAAGTGAACATGCAAAGAAAGACAAATGCCCTTTACAAAAAAAAAAGGGAAAAAAAACAATGTTGGATGATTAAACCGGAGTACACAGATGAAGAACTAACAGAGTGTGATCTTTCCAATGTGATTACATAATGTGTGAAGTCGTAGACGCACATCACAGAGCTAGTGAAAGATGCATTTGTGGTCAAATTTTTTTTTTTTTTTTTTTTTTTTTTTTTTTTTTGCTAGATAAGACCCTTGTTCCTTGACTGGGATCATGTAGAGCCCTTTGAAACTGCAATTTGGACCATAAACCCGTTGGGTCCCATTGAAGTCCATTATATGAAATGTTTTCCTCAAAAACCTTAATTTCTATTCAGTTTAAAGGGGTCGTCGGATGCAAAGTTCACTTTTACATGTTGTTTGAACATTAATGTGTGTTGGCAGTGTATGTACACATCTACCCTATAATGATAAAAATCCATGCAGTGGATTTTAATTTTTAATCTGTAAAAATAATATCCCCTTTTTCTGAGCCATTCTCAGTCGGCGTTACACTGACAGCGGCCGCTCCCACGATAGTTGATTGACATGAGCGTCTTAACTCAGATCAGCTGTAACAGTCAGACCTCCATTGTTTTGATGCCGGAGCAGGGATGTAAGTTAGACAAGAATATCTCAGATTGAGCGTTTGAGGTGTTGTGTTGCTGGATGTAATAATGAACATAGTGGTCGTTATTTACTCCCGACATCAGAGCCGCTAAAGATACAGTGGATTACGTTTATAAAGGGAATGCGCCTCCCTATCTACATAAATGCGTCTATGTTCACACAAATCATTCGTGATCCAGCTTCACCTACAGCAGAAGTGAATATAAGGTTTTTTATGAATCTCTGCAATCACCTTTCCTAGTAACGTGCTAGTTAGCAAGTTTGGCGGCTAAACGCGGCTAAAGTAAACAATTTCTTAGAGCAGCTTGTCACTCCACAGAGAGAAGAGAGGGGCGGGGCGAGCAGAGCTCATTTGCATTTAAAGGAACAATCCCTCAGAATGGGATGATTTTTGCAGAGCTGATTTTGACAAGGTAAAAAGGGTGTTTTTTTACACAACCATTGAGAATTTTTAACCAAAGTATATTATAGATTTTTCATTAAGACCCTAAAGAATCATCTCAACTTGTGGAAAATAGGCATCCGATGACCTCTTTAAGAAGCTAAGACATGAACATTCTTATCTCTGAGGTAATGATTACCTGAGACGGGACGCTCTTTGGCGGCTCGATTCGTATTGTGGGGTCCCATTCTCCTGGAGGCAGCACTGTCACCTGGTCCAAGAACTCATCTATGCCAGACAGAAGGTCATTCCTGTCTTTGGCTTTGTATGCTACATCATGAAAGATCTGTCAATGTGTAAGAGAAGACATGAAAATGTGATACATCTGTGATATACAGATGTAAATGGAATTGCTGCTGCTGTAAAGACAAGCTAAGCTTCCTTTAAATTGTCTTTGTCTACTGTTCAAAAGTTGGGGTGGTACATTTTTTTAATGTTTTGGAACAAAGTCTCTTTCGCACATAGAGGCTGCATTTATATCATCAAAAGTATAGTAAAAACAGTAATGTGAAAAATTATTACAACTGAGAATAAATGTTTTCTATTGTAATATATTTTAAAATGTAATTTATTCCTATACTGCAAAGCTGATTTTTCAGTGTCATTACTCCAGTTTTCAGTCACATGACTAGAAATCATTCTAAAACGCTGATTTTATGCTCAAACACTTCTTACTATTATCAATGTTGACTGTCCCATGAAAATTTAAAATAACACCTCTTACTTATAACTGAATTGTAAGTTGATCTCAAACTTTTGAACAATGCTGTACATCCTAAACACTATTGTAAAACACAAATGAAGGATTAAAAATATGGTTAAAGCATCTGGTTAGAGTTTATCCTGATCTCTATGCTCCTTTGTTTCAGGGTAGATGCCAAAACAAGGCTGTGAGTCATTGTTCAACTAAGAAAATAATTCATATCAAATTAAATTTTTATTATATGAAGAGTTTAGATGCAAAAGCTTCTAAGTGCCATTTGAATTTTTTTCTAAAATTAGTATTTTAGCATACTATGTGTAGGTTCAGAAATATTACTTTAACGCTAATTTTAGAAGAAAATTTCAGATGGCACTTAGAGGCTTTTGCATCTGCACTCTTCATATTTATACATTTACACTGCCCTCCAAAAGTTTGGAAACACCCCTGGCAAAGTGTGGTTTTGGATGATATCAACATAAATCCTTATAATTTTTTGGTGCAAATACATTAAAGTTGACATTATCATTGAAGACCAGCAATAATAATTTTCATTTTGATTACATAATAATGCCAATATATACATGTCAAAGTCAGACATGCCCCTTTGCCAGCTGTGATGCCTGGTTACTGGTTTAAACTTGGCCCAGGTTTTTAAAAGATTTTTGGGTCAGCACACCTTAATAGCTTCAACAATTGATTGCCAATTAAGTTTAGAATACAATGAATTTAGGCCCAGATTACGCAGAGCTGTAATAGCTGCTCTGAGCCATAGGCACACTAGATTATTAAATACAGCTTTCAAAGTGGATGCCTCACCTCATCTGTCATTAAAGTAGCTATCGACCTGCCAATCTCATGGTATTGGCCCCCTTTACCGAAAGGCCCCAACAGCAAGAAGAGAAACCTGTAAAACAAAAAAAAGTTGAGGATATAAAACTTCAGGGAAAGTTGCATAAAAGGCCTCACACACAATGCCAGCCATAAGAAACCTACTAAAGCTATTCATGTGTGTTTATGCAAAAGCAAGATGAGTTTTAAGGGTGCTTGAGCGATACCTCGTTGGAACGGGCACTTCGGTCAGTCCAGTGAGAAGAACAGCAGGTGAGAGACGGATAAAGGCGATGATCGGACGCTCAAGGAAATCAACCTCCCCCACCAAAACATTTGAGGCCTCAGCACCCGGAGGAATCTTCTTCATGAAATTCATGTCCACCTTAAGTGCACAAAAAAGTAAATGTCTATGTGTGTGTTTACGAACCTCAAGAATGATGTATTGGTTTTACAAAACCTGGAAGTCAAGTCGGGATATTTGATGGGGATTTTTCATTTCTTGTAATCATGCAATGATTAAAACAGGTTTCAAGACTGCAGGAACTAAATTTCTGCCAAACTCAGGTTGAGCCAGTTTAACATGGTGATCAAGGAACTTCACATGAACTATGAAAAACACACAGTATAAACTACAAGAAACAATTCTATGATAAACTGTTGACAATGAACAAAAAGCAACAATTGCACAACCACATAATACACCAAACCACTGACACATGAGAGAGAAGTGATATTTCACAATCCACAGGACAGCAAAATCTAGACCGGTCCGGTCTGGAGAAATGTTTTTTCTCTTAGCGAGTCACGTTATTTTAACCAAGATCAAGATTCATGGGAAGATGTCACTTTAGTCCTAACAAAACAGGAATCAGTTGCAGAATCTAAACAAACTATCAAATTAAACCAGGTACTGAACACTGCCCATCTTCTTACAATGACTTGATTCAGCCAGAACCAGGTAGAGATTAGTTGAAAAACAGAAAGAAAAAAAGTCTAGAGTTTCTGTTTTATTTTGAAACAAAGCTGTGATAATAAAACATAAGACTGTGAGAATTCGTTCAAACCAAGACAGCTATGTTACACTACCTAACTACCTTTCACTGCCGTTCTGGCTACTACAGATACAATACAGTATCAAACTGTCTCAATAATAAACTTTTAAAAAAATAATTTTTTAAAAATATTTAATAGAAATATAAACATAGTTCCTACATGCAAGAAACTTCAAACGTCATTAAATCACAACACACACTACAGTAAATCAAACCATGGTTAACCACTCAAAACATCACAGAAGACCAGAAACACTCATAAAACACTCGATGACGGCACACTGGAAGACAGGTTAAAAGTTATAACGGTATAGAAACTTACAGTAGGCCTTTTGCCGCCCCCTCCCAGAGAGCCGCAACTACAGTGAAAAGGGGATTGGCTGTCCTGATACCAACCAGACAGACATGGAGAGCGTTCAGTTTTGGAATACATCTGCCATCTTGCCATGAGACTTTTATTGTCAGAACAATCTCGTACCAGTAATTAAACAGGTCATTTGATCCATTTATAATGTTAGTGTCTCGCACCAAAAACATAATCTCCTATTTAAATTTTAACTCCATTCTTTACTTACAATCTGCTTGCAAACCTGAATAACATTATGACATGTTTACAAAACAGCTGGTGGTGAAAACAATGCTTTCTTGTGATAATTATTTATATTTTAAACTGATAACTTACATTATGGTGTATATTAGACACTGTCTGAGACTGATTACAGAATCAAAACCTAGGGTTATTTGGGAAAAGAAAAGTAAAAACAACTCAAGTTTTGTAGAAATGCATAATTAGGCCGACAAAAAAAAAAAAATCAGCAGATCAAAAGTTTGGGATCATTAATATTCTTAATGTTTTTTAAAGAAGTTTCTTATGCTCACCATTTTTTGGCTGCATTTATTTGACCAAAAATACAGGAAAAAACAGCAATATTGTGAAATATTATTGCAATTTAAAGTTATGGTTTTCTATTTAAATATACTTTCAAATTGAATTTATTTCTGTGATGGAAAGCTGAATTTTCTCCAGTCATTACTCCAGTCTTCAGTGTCACATGATCCTTCAGAAATCATTCTGATATGCTGATTTATTATCAATGCTGAAAACGGTTGTGCTGCTTAATATTTTTTTGGAACCTGTATTTAAAATTTATTTACAATAGAAATCTTTTTAAACAATTTACATGACTGTTCATCAGCATATTAAAATGATTTCTGAAGGATCATGTGAGAGTAATGATGCTGAAAATTCAGCTTTGCATCATAGAAATAAGTTATATTTAAAAAAAATATTAAAATACAAAACTGTTATTTGAAATTCTGATAATATTTCACAATATTACAGATTTTTTTTCAGTATTTTTGATCAAACAAGCAGCCTTGGTGAACAAAAGAGATTTAAAAAACATTTACAGATCCCAAACTTTTGAACAGCAGTATATTGATAATACTACTACTACTACTACTACTACTACTACTACTACTAATAATAATAATAGTTACGTCTATTAATCCCCTTTTCCCTGATTAATCTCTCATCTCCGATAAAACCTCTCACCTCTCTCATCCAAAAAGTGCTTCAAATTACACCAAGAATCATGCACAATAATATTAATTTTAAATACATTTTTAAACAGATAAAGCAAATTATCATATCCCACAATTATTTAACAAACTGGCTTACTATGAAGCACTGGAATACAGAAATGATAAATGCAATGACCAGCTTTCTTTTATAAGAGTTACATGGCAAAAGGTTTATGAACCTCAAACAAAGGGTCCCATGATCATTTGGGAATCATTTTAAAATCATATGAATCACTTTTATATGGTGTAATATAAAAACTTCAACGGTGCACAAAAAAAAAACATCCTTGTTCACAGGTCTAAGATCTTTATTTTGTTCCAAGACCAAGGACAAATGTCAATTTTGTGCAACTATTGCTTTAAGTGAAAACTATTGATAATATTTACAACAGCACATGATGTAGAGGGTGCTCACCTTGCTAAAGTCCACAGTGCTGTTTTCCCTGCTGCCACCAGCGCCATTCATCCGGCTTTCACTGGGCTTACTGTTCTCCAGGCTCCCCGGGGCCGACTGGGGGGGATGCAAGAAGACCTGTTGAGATGAGAAAAGAGGAAAGTGGTGGTTAGATGTACGTTGTGACTCAAAGCTATGATATGCAGGGAAGGTTAACTGCACACTCATTGTGTGGTCTGGAGCGTGGACATGCAGAGTAGGTCACATGCTTTCTGGATAACATCACACTACAGTGTGTACATTCATAGACGCTATGCTGTAAGATTGCATTTTAAACACTTAGAAAGCGATATCCCCAGAGAATTTGTTGGATAGACCTATTCATGGAATGACAGGATGAGTTCACTTGAGGAGAGCATTACAGTTGAACCATTAACTGAGACAAAACAAACTGTTCCTGGCCTCCACGTATTGGATTTTAGCTTCACACAGCACAGCGATCAAAAAACATCTTCCGATATCCTAAAAGCAGCACTGTAAAACTGTGTAGGCCTGGGATGACATTTCGTGGAAACAAGCTCTCCTGCTATCTGAGCCTGCCGCTTGACGTCAAGCAAACTTAAAAATAAAGAGAGCGAAAAGACCCTCCTTCTATGGTCTTCCCTGTAAACACATGGAACAGACAAATCAGTCATTACAATTGTTTAATGTCAGTCCCTAGAGACCGTTCAGGTTTGCAAGCACGCAAGCTGCACGCTCTGCCAACATGAACGCTGCAAAGTACAACATGGAGCAACCCTATGACATCACCCACTCCCATTTCAACGGGCTCAGTTTACACTTCTGGAATTAAGTGTATTCCAAGAGGCCGATGACCTAAAGCGTCACTGGAAGCTTTCTGCTCCTTAGCATGACCTCATTTATTAGTGAGGTACTACCACCCTTTATTGTGTGCTTAATTTGTGGTGATTCGTTTTACTGACCCAGTTTCTGGTGTGCATTTGTCCCAATAGCTAGAAGAGCAACCTGTGACCTCATTAAGTACGGATGACCTTTAACAAATGCAGACAGTAAAATTACTAATCAAAATGAAGCTCACATAAGCTTGCATGGTATAAAATTGCATGCAAGTGATACAGTGGCTCCAAATGGTATATGAACACTTATATGAACACGTATCATTCATGCGTTTATGAGGTATTTTGCATTTAATGCTAAAGATGCTAATTCAAATTCTTTCTGAGATCACTGTACATATTGCCATTAATGAATGCTTAAATGTGTATTTTCAGGGAAGGATAAAATGATAAAACACAGTGCCAAGTCGAAATGTCTCATATGGACAGTCAAGATCTCACACAGAAACACCTGATGGATGGATTGGTCATGGTAAAACTCAAGAAAAACAAGTGTGACACAAGAAGACATTCAAATACAATTCAGGGTGACAGAGGGCAGGGTGTGAAAGACAGGTTTGAGAAAGAGACCAGAGAGAAAGTGATGGACAATGTTGGAGGTATTGCATTGAAAGTTGCATGCGTTACATAATCAGATTGTTTAGAATGTGTTATGTTTCTACTGATTCTTTTTTTTTTTCCTGATGTGTAACTTCAGGTTTGGTTTTGTAATTAATGAAAAATTGTAAATATTTTATGGTTATATCTTAATGCATATACACACACTTACACTTTACTAATTAAGTATGAGCATATAAAGTTGTTGGTAAGTGATTTTAAGGGTATACATATGAAATAAATTATTGTAAAATCATTACATTATCGCATTTTGAAACAATTATAAGGAAATGTAAACATTAAAAAAAAAAAAAAAAGTTTGGGGTCAGAAAAAGATTTTGTGAAGTTTTTGAAAGAAGTCTCTCATGCTCACCAAGGCTGCATTTATTTGATTAAAAATTTAGTATAAAAAATAATATTGTGAAATATTATTTTTAATTACTCCAGCCAGTACCGGAGCCTCTGATGATCTTTCAGAAATCATTTTAATATGCTGATGTGTCTCAAGAAACATTTCTTATTATTATTAATGTTGAAAACAGTGCTGCTTAATATTTTTGTGGAAGGAGTGACAATTTTTAGTATTCTTTGATGAATAGAAAGTAATTTTTTTTTGTAAAACTCTTTAATGCCACATTTGATAATTTTAATGCAGCCTTGCTGAATAGAAGTATTAATTTTAATAAAGGGATCCCTGGGTATTGATCAAATCAAATCACCTTTATTTATATACCGCCTTTAACAATACAGAATTGTGACAAGGCGGCTGTACAGTATTAAATAGGAAATAGTACATCAACAATGCAAAGGGCAACAGTAAACACTCAATTTTCAGGTAAAGGTAGTTAATCTTGAGACTTGTATGACTTAATATAATGTAAATTATGTCTCATACTGAAATATGTAGTAGAAAACCCATGAAAGATTTACATAATTTAAAAAATCCACAATGTTTTATACATATTTTGGACTATGGGAGCTCCATTATTTTTGGTGCGCAGTGCATTCTGCATCGATGGCGTCAAATGGTTGCACTCTGTGAGCTACTAGCGCTACCTGTCTGTATTTTTACCGCAACACAACTTGGAAAATAAAATATTGATACAATGCCACATTGTGCAGCTTTCGCTTGTAATTTTCAGTTAAAGGGCAACGAGAAAAGCGATGTAAGTTTTCACTGCATTCTTAGCGATAAAAAGAGGAGAAAAGAATGGGAAGATGACTGTGAACAAATAAAACTTCCTAAAGACCCACATCTTTGTTCTCTCCACTTTAGCCCTGATGCCTTTAAGGCTTTTAGTAGACCTCAGCTACTGAAAGAGCTTACAAACAGCAGAGACAAGAAACGTTAGATGCCATCCTGGCAGGATGTAAACATACAACGCTTGTCATGACGCCACTGAAGGAGTTTCTCAGCAAGGATTTCACTCGATATCCAGGGGCATTTAGACTCATTGTGGGTCGATGGTACTGCATTTGGTTTAAGCCTACGCTTATATCCATCACTACCTGTAAGCTCTTTCAGTAGCTGTGGTCATGGTATCAGTATTTTGTTTTCAGAGTTGTGTTGCGGTAAAATAGCAACAGGTAGCACCAGTTGCTCACTGAGCGTAAACATCTTACATAGTCGATAAGAAATTTCAGGAGTTATCTCCATACGTTGGACTTCAATGGTGCCCCCAAGTTTGAACTTCCAAAATGCAGATTAAATGCAGCTGCAAAGGTCTCTACAAAGTGAACATGCAAAGAAGATCAAACGCCCTTTACAAAAAGGTAAAAAGCGACGTAGGACTATTTTGAAGTTGAAGAAGAAAATGAGATGGGAGTTCTTATTTTCGACATACCCTATCTGTATTGACCCGGATTACACAGACTACGCATGTGCATCGCAGAGACGAGACAAGACGAGCATTGATGATCAATCATTTCGCTAGATAAGAACCTTCTTCCTCGGCTGGGATTGTATAGAGCTCTTTGAAGCTGCGTTTAAACTGCATTTTGGGATTTCAAACTTGGGGGCACCATTAAAGTACACTATATGGAGACAATTCCTGAAATGTTTTCCTCAAAAAACAATTTCTTTACAACTGAAGAAAGAAAGACATAAACATCTTGGGTGAAAAAGGGGTGAGTAAATTATCTGTACATTTTTGTTCTGGTAGTGAACTAATCCTTTAAGGCATACAAGTCTTAATACCCAGGGTTCCTTTTAAAAAAATAATCTTATGGACTGCAAACATTTGAACAGTAGTTTATGTCCCATAATAGAAAATAATGTATTTAAAATGCCCATTGCTAATTTGGACATGGTGTAGAGAATTATTTATATTTTTATAAAATAAAAACAGTAATTAGTGACTGTTTTCTAGGCTCAAACACTCATGACAATTAAAAAGAGTGAGAGGCCGAGCAAATGTATCATGCAGGTGACACATCATGCTAATGGGCTGGATATTTGCCTGACTGTGGTGGGGGCAAGAGCTGTGCCAGCCTGCCCGGGTCATGCGCCACCTGCTCTTCCTGACTGGGAGAAAACCATGACTGCGGTTCTTCCTCCTCCTCGGGTGGGAACACCACGACCTCTGGAATGTCTTCTCTCCATCCCCGTGCCACCAGCAGCTCAGGTCCCTGCTGAGAGGGTCCTGGAGAGCGGAGAGATGATGAAGCGCGGTGGGCAGTGGGGGGTGTGTTTTGAGGGGTGGCGGAAGGGGAGGCGGAAGGGGAGGAGTTGGCACTCGGCAGAAGCTGGTTGAGAATGATGGAGGAACGGGAACAGCGGGACTCTCTGGAAGGACGACGCGATCTGGGGGGACTGGAGGTGGAGGAGGTACGTCTAAGGAGGGATAGACGGGAGGCTGAGAGACCCTCCCCTGATGGGACCAGAGCAGGAGATCAAATAGAATGAGGGAAAAGTACGAAGAGAGGAAATGAAAGTAAACAGACTGCAGATGGAATAAAACAACACTGATGAAATAAAAAGCAAATATATTGAGAGGAAAGAGCTGGGAGTGTTAGAATGAAGTGAGGAGGTGAGATGGTGGCAAGAACGGACAGTGCAAATCAGTCATATGATTCAACACCCAAAGACATGACCATCACACACTGATCGTTAACACTTTAATTCATTTTGCTAGCTTGTTTTTTGGTTATAAACCATCACAGAACCATTATTCAGCTCTAAGAATCAGAGTTAGGCCTGTTTCACAGATGTTTCTAAATGTTTCTATTTTTGCAACACAACAAACTTTGAACCAAGCAGAAAACATGTTAAAAATGCTCTGTAAACACGTTTAATGATCGCACACTTTTTATATTGACTTTTTTTATAAAGCAAAATACAATCACGGTGCAAAATACATAAAAAATGTTTGGTTTGAATTAGGGCTGCCCCCTAATAGTCGAGTAACAGTTAATCGGCACAAAGAGGCTTGGTCATCCAAAATTTTATTAGTCGCTTTGTCAAAAAACAAAAAAATCCACAGGAAGTGACGAAGTCACGCAGTCCATGACGGACAGATTGTTAACGGCTGGTCTATGTGGTAATATAGTACATCGGGAAGGACATCCATACGCACACCTAGAAAAATGTGCAGTATTGAAGTGTCTGTGTGGAGTGTGGAAGCTGAACAATAGCGCACTTACTGCATGACAAATGGAGGTGCCGGTGCGGTCACTTGCTCTTAAAATACTCTGTCATTTTTGGTCATACAGATTAAAAGTTATACATCTTTCGAATCTGTAAAGACTGTGTTTATATGTGTGCACTCAGAATAACAACGAAACATTGCGCTTTTGTAAAATAAGCATGTGTTTTCTACGGTCTCGTCACTTCGAAACTCCATGTATACTTGCCTTACAGGCATGAAAAAAATATCTATAGAGAGTTTTCAAATAGAAAACAAGAAGGCCTACTCTCAGATTATGTCATGTATGAAACATGCACACAAGTGCACTCACTACTGCGGAGATGACGAGTCAGTGTCGCCTACTTCATCTCTTAAGTCGAAAACAAAGAAAGCACTAGTTTATCAATAAATTATTAAAATGTTAATGTAGTCTACTTGCTGTTTTTCCCTGACACATTCATAATTATTATATCTACCAGTGTGCTGTGGCAGGCTTTTTTTGTGCGCTTGATCGCTTATTCGACTATGTAGACAATTAAAGGCTTGTTATTATGATTACATGGTTTATTAAAAAATGTGTGACTAATAGTCGACTAATGCTTAAAATTAACGACCACTAGTCGACAAGAAGTATTTTTAGCCTAGGGCATCCCTAGTTTAAAGAAAGTTCCACATGCAGTGACCTAAACATGTAGCACTTTTCATTTAGTAAATCTGTCTGAATCCAGATGATTCAAGCAGTTTAACTGAAAATTAACATGGATGCATCACTGTATTAAATATATGTGTTACAAACACATGTCGTTCTTTTGTACTTCCTATTCAATTAGAAATTCTGAAAAAATTATTTCAAAATATTACTGTTTTACTGTTTTTTGATCAAATAAATGCCTTGGTATCTTTAAAAAAACCTTTAAATGGATAGTACCAAAATGAATATTCTGGTATTAATTACTCACCTTTATGTCGTTCCAAACCCCTTAGACCTTCGTTCATCTTCCAAACACAAATTAAGATATTTTTGATGAATTCTGAGAGCTTTCTGACCCTGCATTGAAAGCAATACAAATACTACATTCAAGGTCCAGAAACGTATTAAGGACATCGATGTGGTTCAGCCATAATTTCAAAGACTGACAGGGAAGAGAAGAAATGGTTAAATAAAATCATATTCTCGTAGCTTTATAAAATTAAGGGTGAACCACTGATCGTATATGGACTGTTTTATCGATGTCCTTTCTACCTTTCTGAGCCTTGAACATGTCAGTTGCATTACTGTCTATGCAGGGTCAAAAAGTGCTCGGATTTCATCAAAAATACCTTAATTTTTTTTCCGAAAATTAACAAAGGTCTTACAGGTTTGGATTGACATGAGTGTGAGTAACTAATGACAGAATTTTTATTTCCCTTTTAAAAACTTGTTGCAAAATTATTTTTGTATAAATCAGCTAAAGTCACTGCTCTGTTATGCAGCAGGTTCACGCATTGCTTACAAGAATGGTGTGAAACAGGCCTTATGCACACAATAACAGCACCATGACTTCAGCTCTTCCTTGAAAATGTTGTGTTGTGAGTAAAGACAGGAAATGCAACCACACAGCACACAGCAATGGCCTGAAATCAGTTGTTCCATGCACGTGTCAAATGCGCTCAAAGGAATAGAGCATCTAGTCACATATACAGGTACTTCCTGCCGGATGTCTTTAATAACTGCTCGCCACAGACTCAAGGACCCTATGCACCCTACTTTTCTTCATTTCTTGTTTTTGAGTGGGAACAAAGGATCAATAAGTGGTGGTTTTGATGGAAACGCATTCAAAAGTGATCGTTTGAGTAAATATTAGAAAGAAAAAGTCAAGCACAGCAAAAGCTCTCACCATTCCTCTCAAGCAAGTGCGGGTCTGAATGTTTCTTGCCTATGTCCGCGAAGGAGCGAACAAGCGGGATGCGATTGCTGAGTTTCTTCTCGTTCTGGTGGTGATGTCTCTTCAGCACAGCATCCCGCACCTTTTCCCTCAAACTCTCGTCCAGCTGCTCAGACGCTACCATGTTGTCTAATACCATGTCTGATAATAGGGGGGGAGATGTTAATTTTTTTGAATGTTCATTTTGTTCATGATGAGATATAAGGGTTTATCCAGCGGCTAAATGTTACCTGCTATCTCCTCAATGGTGTTTGCTCTCATGTCCAGCATGACTGTGCCATTGAGAATACAGCTCCGTAACTCAAACAGGCTGTGCAGGGAAAGCGTGGCGACGTAGGGCTTACTCCAACGATCTCCTCCATCCTCAACATCCTCCTCAAACTTCAACCACCTACAACAAACAGGATTGTGAGGGTGACCAGTTTATATGATGCAAAATCACTCAAGAAAACACCAATACACAAGAAACTCCCACAATATACATGCACTTTCAGGCTTCACATTGTTTCCTCACCTGGCCGTCTCTTTCCACTCGTAAGCCTGCCCGTCGCGGAAGGACAGCTCATCGAGCTCAGTGAAGAGGTCATGAGGAATATGCTCCTCATCATCATCCTCAGTGCCAAGGATAAACTGGACCCTCTGTGAGGGAGTGTCTGCAGCCATCAGTGAGAAAAACACAGCTCGTGAGTCAAGATACTTAAAACAAAACAAGAAATTATTTGCAATTATTTATGAAAATTAGTCGCATAGAAACCGTTATTCTTACCGTACGCTGGCGATTCTCTCCCGTCCTCTCGCTCAGACCCTCTGTCCTTCCTTTTCCGATGGTGCTTGTGACCACGGTGGCGATGCCTACGTCTGCTTTGTTTTCCTAAAGGCACGTGTACGCCCACATAAACTGCCCTGTGACCTATAAAGAGGAAAGGCATTATTACACTGTCCTGTACTGCATTATAGTAAGATCAAATACAACATACAAACAGTGTTCCAGACACGCAAGATAAATTAATAATTGCCTGAACTGTCTAACTCAGAATTAAGCATTTCCTGAGCCACATTTCAAATTAATCCCTCATTTTACTGTCAGTAATGGTAACGGCGTTGTAACTGGGAAACAGTAATTTGTTTGATTACTCTTTATTGAAAAAAGCAATGCTGTTACTAATGCTGTTTATTGTTAACGCCATTATTCCCATCACTGCATGGTAACGATATATCCACTCTAGCATCATGGAGGCAGGTTTTACATGGTAAAAGCCTAGTAAAAACCTAACAGAAGTGTTCTTATGTTCCAGAACACATTTAAAACTTCTTCTGAGTAACCCTTTTACATAAACCAATATGACACTGTGCACAGACTGTGCGAGAAAACCGGCATGCTTTTAATAGGACCCTTTGAAATCCGTTTTATTTTTTTCCAAATTCCATTTTTTCCGGATTCCATTTTTTCCTGTTTAAATTTTTCTCAACTCCTTTTTAATGGTTAAATTAAATTTTATTAATCAAAGAGCATGTCTAATTAATTAAAATCACGAAACTTTTACAATTTCACATCAATTTAATAAAGGTTTAACAAAAATGACGTTTATGGCCCTATGAAATGTTTTATTTTTTCTCACCATATGTTTTATTGTTATCAAATTCTGTGTTTTAGCATGTCCAATTATTTGAATTCATACTTAATTTATTCAAATGTATTTTTTAAATAGCCTTATGAAAGGTTTTTTTTTACCCACAGAAATTCTGTGTTGTTTATTTAAAATGTTCTGGTTGTCAAATGAAGGCACAAAATATTAATTTCATTTATCTTTTAATTATTGAAAATTAAGCTTTAAAAAAAATTTAAACTTTTTTTGGCAAACAAAGGGGAATTTACTATTAAAATGCAAACATGGAAGAAATGTTGTGTGATTATACCCTAAAAAATAATGCTTGTTTAATTTTAGTAGTAGTAGTAATATATTTCTGGCACAATGTTTTCAAGTTAAACAGGACTTTTATTTTGACAGGTTGCCGTGTCTACCTTTACATTTCTGTGTGTATGTGATATAACGCTAGTTTACCTAAAATGGAACAGTCAAACGCTCATGAAATGACTCTCAGCAGATATTGTTCATGTATTTATGTCCTCATTTAGTGAGACGACAAACGCTGAAATCACCGCATGCTTCAGTGTGTGTAGTAAACAAAACCGCTGGTCTGCTCCATTCATTAAAACAGAGACACGCAGGATTCATTTAAATGGTATTTTTGTGGCGTAATATTTACAGATACTAGTCCATATTGCGGTTTGATTTAAGTGCAATGACCTACTTTTGATTAATTCATTCAAACTTTGACAAATTCCGTGACATTCCGCATTATTCAGTAAATTATGACTGGATTCCGTGATTTCGTCCGTGTTTTCCGCATCACGGAAATCATAGGGCCCTATTTTAATAAACACATAAATAACATCTTAACTGTCTCTGGCGTACTTTAAGGCAAGCTTAAAAGTTAAATCTGTCTCCCATGCCTGAGTTATTGTGTTGAAGGTAGGCTTCTGAGAAGCAGAGGCTGTATGCGTCACAAGATTGATGTGAACAAGGAAAGAAAACACCAAGCAATTTAAAGCTAACTTCATTCAGCCGGTAGTGTGAGGGCGGGACATGTGTGAACGCATGTGTGGTCTGTGTAAACGCCTGCTGTGTCTACACCAATTTCACACGCTTGTCTGCGCAGAGAATGCAAGCAAGGCTGAGAGCAGAGTACACACTTTGTCAGCTCTTGAAAACATTCAAGACACATTGAGGCAATGCAACTGCGTCACAAAACCAGCAAAGAACTTATCTCTCACGCTTCAATCCTTCCATGTATGCATTCCACAAGGAGCAGAGTCACTGTTGACTTGCACACACACTGAGGTCAAAGGTCTCCAAGGACATAATTAAATAAATTAAACACTAATTGCAATTACTGGTTTTAGTTTACATGGAAAACATATTTAAATGGAGAAGAAAACAAGAGCAGATACAAAGCAACACATTGTGAGCAATAAGGAATGGGGGGTGGAGGTGGGTCAACCAATACTAAAGCTTCATCCCATATTATCTCGACACTCCCCTATACACCAGCCCTGTGCAGAGCTGCATGCCTGTGAAAACCCATCCTGGTCCTTACAAATTACAATAATCAGACAAGGCACTCAGACGGCAGGAAAAAAACTAGAAAAGTGTAACGATATCAAAGCACATGAAGCTGAGTTAAAACTGGCACTAAAAAGACTTGAGTCACTGGTCTACGTCCGTTACGATTAGATCATTGTAAGTGTCTGGCAGAAAGGCATGAACAAAGATAACAAAGGAATCCTATCTGAGATCTACAAAGAAAAGGTTTTTTACTTACTCATCCTTATGTTGCTCCAAACCTGACTTTCCTTCTATCATGGATCACAAAAGTAGGTGTTACATTTGGGATCTACGTAATTGGGCTCTATGAAGTTTTGTTTTTCAATATTCCGTTTTAATTTTTCTAGACTTTGTATTAATGGTTAAATTCCATTAAATTTTATTAATCAAAATAAATTATGAAACTTACAATATTAAACAGCAATTTATTAAAAGTTTAGGAAATGACACAATTTAAATTTTTAAGGTGAGCTATCCCTTTAAACAGATTTCACCGATTAAATAATATTTTGGTAAATGTAACCAATTACTTTTGAGAAATATGCTTCATCATACTGAATATGCCATATGCCTTCCTGCGACTTCCCTTAAAATGATGTCAGCTGTCAAAGAGAAAGTGAAAGAGGACAAACAAAAATGTTTAGCGTGGAAAGTGTTTTACGTGAGCAATAGAGCATGCAGTTAATGCTGCTGGGACCGAACGCATGACCCGAGCAGGCACAGTTTAATTAATTAGATCTTGAGCTGTTGTCTAATCCATCTTAATGCTATTAAAGTGAGCGGGAGGCCAGCACAGCGGCCCATACTGTACATGCTACTTTTGAAAAGTTCCCTCATTACAATCATATCAGAATTACAGTAAACCTGTTTGGCGAAGCGCCTGAAGCTCAAATCAGTCTTTAAACAAGTTGTTTTTAAACAAAATGAACTTTCTAATGAAACTTAGTCTGAGTAGACACGAGTTTTCTCTAGGTAAGAACACACAAATGAAAATAAGGCTGTAGAACTGTTTTCAACATTGATAAAAATGTTTGAGCAGCAAATCAGCATATTAGAATGGTTTCATGGGACTGGAATAATGGCTGCTGAAATTTCAGGTTTGTCATTACAGGAATAAATTACATTTAAATGAGAAATAGAAATTAAAATAGAAAACAGTTGTTTTAAATAATACCAAATTTAAATAAATAAATACATAAACATATTTTAAAAATATTACACTTTTTACTATCCCAGCCTTGGTGACCATAACTGACTTCTTTCAAAACCATTAATAAAATCTTACTAACACAATCTTTTGTATGGTAGTGTATATGAAAATGTAATTACATAATACCTTAAATATAAAAATATTAAATTAGTATAATATTAAACATTAAATACATTAAATAAGTAAGCAGCATTTTTATAATCAGTGTTAAATCAGTTTTATAATCAAATATTAAATATTTAGGTTTATTTTTTTTAAAGTTTTTTTATCATGAATAGGAGTTTGTCTGATTCAAGTAATTGTCTAATTTGAATTATTTATGTATATACACTACCAGTCAAAAGTTTTTGAACAGTAAGATTTTAGAAGTTTTTCTAAAGTTCTTGAAATGTAAGTCTCTTCTGCTCACCAAGCCTGCATTTGTTTGATCCAAAGTACAGCAAAAACAGTACAATTTTTAAACTCTGAATATATTAGTCTAGGATGGCTTTAGGGTAAGTAAATCGCGGGGTAATTTTCATTTTTGGATGAATGATCCCTTTAAATATGCCACTTCCTCTGGCTAAAGTCTGTGCAACTCTCACGCTACTAAGGGAATCAGTTCACAGACTATGAATGCCATAATTGTAAGATGTAGGTCAGATGTCTCCTCACTATGCACGAGTCGCTTTAAGAATGAGTTCTTCTGAGTTCGAGACATTTCTTGCCTTACTCATCTGGCAGAGCACTGTTACCAAACACCTAGTGCCTCCTTTCCAACACGCACAAGCTTCCAGAACACATGCAGAAATCTTACAGCAGGATCGGATCACCTGAAAGCATACCGTTGACCCGTGGGAGAGCCCTCAGAGAGGAAGGGGGAGTGGTTTAAGACACATTTAAGGTCAAAAAAACTCAATGAACTCAGCCAGAGAGTGGAAGAATTGAGAGGGAGGAATGGTTTTAATCATTTTGCTTTAAAACACACCCAAAGTAATGCGGACATTTACTGTACACCTCCATGTGCCAAAAGACCAGATGGTGTGCTTGAGGACAAGACGGCGCACACAAAAAAACAAAGCATATGATTATGAGGGGTAAATAAAGGAGGGGGGTTAAGTGAACGGAGGGAGTGACTTACTTTCAAGTTCCTCTTTTTCAAAGTTTGTGTGGATGGTAGAGCTGGTTTTCCCCTGATCAACAACAGCTTCCTCATCATTGCCCTGAACAGAGAGAGATAAAGACTGATGAATTTTTCACACCAGAGTTAACAAACAATCCATGGCAACACGAGAGGGTGCCATTCCAGTTACTGCCGCTTTCGTCTGGCTATAACTGAGAATTGTGCAATAGTTTAGAGTTTATACCGTAAGTGGGCTTAAGACTATTGTTTTTGACAATACGCTCCTTAGCAAAAAACTGAACGAAACAGGTCACAGAATAAACAACTAGAGTTCATTCTGTATCCAAAGAACCAAAACTCATGAACAACACTATTACCTCAACCAACATGAACTCAGTAGCTCAGAACCAAAATACAAACTGCATGTCCACATAAATCTAAAGATAAACCCTGGTCCTAGCCCAGGCAATAGTCACTACTAATATTGCTCATACTAAAGAGTTTGCGATCGGAACAAACCTCTACCCAAAATAATAAAATATGGCATAGACTGTAACTCATCCTGTGACTGTGTAGCTATGGATATGAATAGCCAAAATACATCAATCATTAGACAGCCCATAAAACAATGATTAATATAATGATGAATATTTGAGATTGCTGCAAAATGTTTCACATAAATATAGATACATATATACATACATATACAGTTAAAGTCAAAAGTTTACATACACATTGCAGAATCCGCAAAATGTTTATTATTTTGCCAAAATAAGAGAGATCATACAAAATGCATGCTGTTTTTTATTTTGTACTAACCCGAATAAGATATTATCCACAAGAGAAAATAACAGCTGAATTTATAAAAATGACCCTTTTCAAAAGTTTACATACACTTGATTCTTAATACTGTGTTGTTACCTGAATGATGCACTGCTGTTTTTTGTTTGTTTGTTTGTTTTGTGATAGTTGTTCATGAATCCTTTGTTTGTCCTGAACAGTTAAACTGCCTGCTGTTCTTCAGAAAAATCCTTCAGATCCCACAAATTCTTTGGTTTTTCAGCATTTTTGTGTATTTGCACACTTTCCAACAATGGCTATATGATTCTGAGACACTAACAACTACTGAGGGACTCATATGCAACTATTACAGAAGGTTCAAACACTCGCTGACGCTTCAAAAGGAAAAACAATGCAGTAATAGCCAGAGGTGTATACTTTTAAACAGAATAAATATGTGGACATTACTTTTATTTTGCCTAAATATCCTATTTTTTCATTTGGTACTGCCCTTCAGTAGCTACAGAAGATACTTTTCCCAGAAGACGAAATAAGTTTCATTTACCCTGATCTTCAAAATTAAAACATTTTCAACCCCCATGGCTCTTAAATGGGTCATCTGATGCCCATTTTCCACAAATTGATATGATTCTTTTGGGTCTTAATGAAAAGTCTATAATATACTTTGGTTAAAAATTCTCAATGATAGTGTAAAACAACACCCTTTTTAACTTGCCAAAATCAGCTCTGCAAAAATCATCCTGTTCTGGTCAAGGTTTCTTTAAATATTAATGAGCTCTGCTCGCCCCGCCCCTCTCTTCTCTCTGTGGAGTGACGAGCCAGTTTACTTTAGCCGCATTTAGCCGCTAACCTTGCTAATTAGCACATTATTAGGAAAGGCGATCGCAAAGATGCATAAAAAAAACCCTTATACTCACTTCTGCTGTAAGTGAAGCTCGATCATGAATGATTCACGCGAACATAGACGCATTTATGTAGATCGGGAAGGCGCATTCCATTCACAAACAAACATAATCCACTGCAGCATCTTCAGCGGCTCAGATGTCGGGAGTAAACGACGACCACTATGTTCATTATTACATCCAGCAGCACAACACCCCAATCGCTCAATCGGAGATATTCTTGTCTAACTTACATCCCTGCTCCAGCATCGAAACAATGGAGGTCGGACTGCTACAGCTGATTTAATGCGGGTCTGAGGTAAGACGCTCATGTCAATCAACTATCGTGGGAGCGGCCTCTGTCGGTGTGACGCCAATACACATTAATGTTCAAACAGCATGTAAAAGTGAACTTTGCATCCGATGACCCCTTCAATGCATTGTGTTTACTTCCGAAGCATCAGTGAGCATTTGAACCTTCTGTAATAGTTGCATATGAGTCCCTCAGTTGTCCTCAGTGTGAAAAGATGCATTCAGTGCTCATTAACCTGCTGAGAGCAGCTGAGATTGAGCTGAAGAATGAATGCTGTATCAGATGCAGGTAATTACATGCAGGGCCGCTCATTAACATCAGTTTCCAAAACAGTGGACCAATCAGAAGACCACAGAGGCGGGACAAGCGTCACAAGCTTTTGTTTACAGTAGCAGGTTGGCATGGTAACTTTTGTTTTTGACGGCAAATACTAAAGTGACATTTTCGAATTAGTAACGGAGGCTTGGGCTCAGTTTAAACTGTCAAACTGAGATTTGGCAGAAGGAATTAGTTTGCACAAAAGAGGGTTTTTAAAGACACTATTAATACACTCGTGCCGTCGAACTGTTGTATAAACACAGTATCACACTTGTAGCCGTGCTTTATGGCTGTATATCTGCACGCTGTGATAACCTACGGCCAAATTACAGCCATGTATTATACTAAAGATCATAAAACTTATTTTTGTATTAAAAAGCAGCTTACCAGTTATTAAACACTTACATTTAAATATGAAAAATGATGCATTGCTATCAGTCACCATTCAAAACTTCTTGAGGAAGTTAAAAAAAAAAAAAAAAAAAAAAAGTATCTTTTAACCTGTGCTCATAATAACACGTCTCCAAAATAAGACGTGCTTTGAAACTCTATTATCATCTAACAGCTGCTGTCTTTTGGCACCTGTCTTGCGTGCAGAGAAGCAGGATCTGAAAAGCGGCGGGGACACATTACAGCTTGAGTCTTTGAAAAATAATGATTATCTCCTATAAAGTTAAGGGGACATGTCCCCCCCCTAAATGATAATGGTTTCTACACCCTTGCTTATCGATGCTCCATCATGAGGGTCTAGGACGCAGGACATTTCAATAATGTATAATTTTGTCTAAGACAGGGCTTAGACTAAACTTCTTTAAATGCATGCTGCAGACGTCCACTTCCAGTCTAAAATACCTCTACTGCAGGTTATTTTCCAACCCCTTCGGTTTATTAGGTTGAGTCACATTTGGAGACAATATAAACGAGTGACTGTAATTGTTATATGCTGCCCACTCACTTTTATACAAAGACAATGAGCTTTAACTAGGCCTATACAAAGTGAACTCCATGTCCATTATAGGGATGGGCATTTCTGATCATTCTTCATTTCGATTAATCCACAGGTTTGAGAAACGAGTACTCGATTAATTGGGGGGTGGAGCTTAAGCAAGAGGCGGGGCGTGTGTGCATCAAAGCGACAATTAAAAAATATTAAATTTAAAAAAATATTTTAATTAAAGCCCTATTAAAAACGTTGTTGATAAAACTATGACAGGATTCAGAAAACAATTAAATTAACACTGTTGGGTTATTAAAAATCACCATCACTATTGGTTAACACAGTAAACATTTAAAGAAGCGTGAGGCATGTAGGTTTTCTACATGTTGCATTGTAAATAAAATTAATCATAAAGCCTAGAGACACGGTATGTAAATGTTATTTTACAAATTGTGTTTATCTACACAAAATGCTTGTGAGCTTGAACTACATGCCAACCAGAAAGTAGTGGATGCGCTTCTCCCGTTACAGGGCGCTTTAAAACAACGGCAACTGAAGCCCCGCAGGAAAAAAAAGAAAACACAAAGTTATTTTACAGTATTATCCCCATCAATATGTGTCTTATTATTTCTATAAATATTTTGGATCCGTTTTTAAAACGATAATCTACCTTTTTCTATGTTTTAGACAAAAAAAAAAAAAAACACATGATACTCTGCTTTTCAGTTATTTTATTCAACTGACATTTTTAACAAAACCATATTTTACTTCAGCAGCATCACAACAGCTGTGGATCAAAAAAAGTTTTTTTTTTTTTTTTTTTTTTGTAAAAGGTTCGCAAAAATAAAGTTTCACCAAGACTTCACCAGACGACTGTTAAGTAGCCCATAGCCTAACGAAAATTAGAAGCTAGCATAATTTGGCTGCGTAAACTTAAAATAAAAATAGCCTGAATATTTTTACCACAGCTATAAAACTTAACGATTAGGTAAAATAACATTTCTTTCAAAATGATCAGTCGGTGAAGGTAAATAAAATAAAGCCGGCCTAATTGAACTATGCTGCTTAAACTTAAAACAAAAACAGCCTGAATATTTTACCATGCATGGCTAATAAAACATAAGGCTGTTCCTGCAACTTCTGTGCCTGCTGAGCGCATTTTTTCCACCGCCGGTCTAATTGTAAATAAACTTCGCACGTGGCTTTCATCGGAGCACGTAGACCGACTGATCTTTTTGAATAAAAATATTCTCATAGTTATAGCCACCCGCGCTGGCTTCGACAGACTGTCTTTTAGTGCACAAGCGCATTTTTCGTACAGAGCATCAATCCTTGCAGTGACTGTTTTGCGCGATGGGACAGTATAGTGGGGCTCAACGTAACTCATTAAACGTTTGAAACCTTCACCTTCAACAAAACTAATAGGCAGCAAGTCTTTTGCTGTCATTTCTGCTATTAGCTGCGTCATCTTCTCTGCCCTGCCTGTGTCGCATTTCTGTCTGATGGTGAATTCTCTTATGCTCGTCTGACTGCTGGTTGTGGCACCGGCATCATCTCCCTTTTTGTGTTTATGTGCAAGATGGTAACGCATCGAACTCGTTGTGGAGTTGTAGACGAGTGTGACGCTGCACATCTTACACTTGACTGTTTTTTCGTCAAGTTTTTCAAAGTGTTGCCAGACATCGCTGCGCGCTTTAGCAGCCATACTCGATCTGCGCTCGGGTCTTGTCTCTTGACCGCAACTTCCCACAGCCATAACCAATCAAATATCAGACTACCGCCCAAATACCAGCATAACCAATCAGAAAGAATGAAAGTAATTTAATTTTAGAAAATGTATTTTTAGAGCCAATCGATCATCGTTTTCATGCTCGATCGTCGCTGATGCGTTCGAGTAATCGATTAATCGAATACTCGTGCACATCCCTAGTCCATTATCAGGAGCAATCTTTGTGAATTGTGAAATGAGAAACATTTTCCACTTGCATCCTAGAAAGGATCCTAAAGTACACTTGGGACACAACAGAACGCATCAGACAACGTTGTCCCTTTATTTCCCAAGAGAAATCTGCATGTCTGTGAGAACATTTTGGTGGTCGCTGTAGAAGGAGCTGGTGTATTGGAGACGGTGATTATGTGACATTTTTCCAGATGCGACCCAGAGTATTCTCAGGACTGTGCCTGAGTCCTCCTACAGCATATTTGTTTAAGTTCCCCAGACAATAACCCAATTCCCATAATTCCCTACCATTGCTAATGCACCGCCCAAGTCTCCAAACAGAATGCTGCATAGATCTGTGAGAAAACAGAGTATCCTCTTCCTTTCATGTGACACCACTTAAAAATATCAAATATTAAACAAAAAAATAAATACCACTTTTTAAACTGTCCATAACAACTAGTTAACTAATCTGGACTGCCTAATAGGAACAAATCACCCAAAAATAAATTAACGTGAGCTTGTAGTCGATTGTATTCGATGCACAATGCATCATGCGTTAAGGAAATATATATGGTGACTTTTGATTTTATGACTTTTTCAAAGAAAGAAAACTGTCTAAAAATGAAAGCACAGAATGATGTTAGCATATCTAAACCGAATATCTAAGAATAATTTAGACAAATGAATCAACCTTACTAATCAACTGGTTGGTTATAGGACACCTATTTGACTATCATTGCACATTCCAGCTCAGAACTATAAAACAAACAATAGACGTGACTATGTCCTCTGGGCAGCTGCATGACAAGGATGATGTAACCACAGTCAGATCAAATTCACAGCTATTCTTACCCCGAAACTATTTCAGGCCACATTTTTCTGAGCTCACTCAAAAAGAGCACAGTCTAAAAATAAATTCTGCTATTGAATTGCATAGTACATTGGCCATCATGATGTGAGAAAGTGTGGTACGATGCCAGGGTTGCCACATGACCTGAAACAACCTGTGAGGTTACCTTCAAAAACCTGTAAGTGCAAAACATCACAACAGAAACACGATTTTCTAGAATGTACACCTGCAAAATATCCACAAAGATATTTAGGGTTTTTGTTCATTTTACTATTTCCTAAGCAGGTTATTACAAGTACTGAACCATAATTTCACCTCTATTCTGAAAGCTCAATATTCAATAATATTGATTTGACTGTACTGACACTGTGGATGAGAACTGAATTGACCCTTCGCAAAACCCGCCCGCCTTTGTTACTGTTGCCATGTCTGACAAACCATAGTGCTCTCACGCCACACACCATGTTCTAACGCAGTGAAAAATACATTGCGGAGCAAAGAGGACACCGACAACATGCCGACAGACAAGACAGAGCAGGTTACCTCTGCTATGAAACAAAGTCTTAGCTTTCAAACATTGTTATTTTTTTAAGAAAATCAAATGATAAATATCGTTTTGTGGCTCTTTAATGTGTCGTGACAGATCGTCGTAGCACCTCAGTTCAAGCGGTACGTGAACCAATCGTGTTTTCAAATTTACTAGTTAAAGCACAAAGTAAACATGAGCAAACATCATAAGGAATTTTGCTTCAAACGCAGAAAGATGCGAATACACAGTTTAAGTCCACCGAATCTACTCTGATTCGTTTGTCAGACAATATGACAGATTCTGCATTATGACTGGTCAGATTGCTGTCAATTAAGCTCCCTGCAAAGGGTCAATTAAGCCAAGTAATGACACTATTGTTTTCTGTAGAGATGCTTTATAGCTGAATCAAACTGTTCAAAATGCAACATCTACACTGTTATTGAAATGAACAATCAACATTGAGTCAGAATTGAATCAACAACTCGAGCCAAACCATTGAACTGTACTTGTTTTATAACTGAAGAACTTCACACCATTATTGAACAGAACTGAACCAACACTATCTATATATACCTACCTACCTATATATATATCGATATATATATATATCTTTCCACATATATACATATAGATAAATGGATAGATACATATACACACACACACACACTTAGACTATATATATAGGGCCCTATATTTTTATTCTTTGAATAACTGATTTTTATTAAAAAATAATAAAAATAATACTAACAATACATTTTATTATTGTTTTATTTCTTTTTTTGTTGTGCATTTATTTTCTGGTAAATAAATTCCGGTAATACATTTTTCTGGTAAATATTCCTTTAAAATAATGTTTTAATAATTTGATTAGTAGTACTACTGTCATTACATTAAGTAATATACTTCTGTCACAATTTCATCAAGTTAAACCAAAATTTTATTCTGACAGGTTGCTGTGAAGTTTCTGTTTGTATATGATGATAGCAGTTTTGGTTTTTCTAGCAAGAAACAGTAAAATGCTCATGAAGTGACTCTAAGAGCAGTTCTAGAGATGATGTTCATGTGTTAATGTACTCATATATTGAGGCAACAGAGGTGAGCGTCATGCGCACTTCAGTATAGTAAACAAAACTGTGCGTCTGCGCCATTCATTCACACAGAGAAAATGCAGGATTTATATTATTAAATATTATTTTAAAATTTGCCATTTAATATTCACAGACACTAGTCCACATCATGTTTTGATTTAGGCATACTGACCAACTTTTGATTTATTCATTCAAAATTTGGTAAATTCCTTGACATTCTGCAATGTACTGTAAATCCATTTTTATGACTGGATTATGCGATTTCATCTGCATTTTCTGCATAGCGGAAATCATAGGGCCCTATATATATATATATATATATATATATGCAGTGAGATGTGAGATGAGCACAGATATTCTTCCAGTACATTCACAAAGAGTCCCATGTATTTAAAGAAAGCCAAGGTGGCCCTGTCCTGCCATGGGCTTCTGTCCAACCATTCCTGAGTGCTGTGGCATCAGATATCATCCCAAAGGGCAAAACGCAGCAAAGGGTACAATGTGGACTTAGAATTTAAAACCGCAACGACATGTGACAGACAAGGTGTCTTGAGACCACTGACACGCTTCGCCTCGTTTTAATGAAAAGCCACCAAATAACACTCATGTACATTGAATTTCTCACTATACTGTTTCCAAGGCAATATTTTGAAACCGAACACCCCAAGCAAACACTAACACCAAGCCAAAGCATATTCAATGAGCCATGCAGAATCTGAGTCATGCATCTTTAAGAAAAACAGCATTAAATCATTAGATACACAAGAGTGAGCCCAAAAGCATACCGAGAATTTTGTAGCTCCTCTGGTGGTCCTGAGATTCACAACGTCTCCCCAGAAGTCCTGCATCATTCACAGACACTGGGGAGGGACTTTAAAACTTCATCGCTTGGAAAAAAATTAGTCAGCAAGAACGCAAGAGCTTCAATGATGAAGGTCCAAAAATACTGATCACATAAAAAAAAGTCCGCTACTAGAGCTGACGATGAAAAACAATCAAAGATCAACCTGAAGCGTTAAATCATTTAGCTAGAATCAAAAAGAACTGACAAGCTACAATCAGGATCTGTCCTGAAGAGGAAGTCTCCACACACTTCCTTAAAGCGGCAGTCTGCTTCTACAAGGATCAAAAGCAAAAGTGTCTATGTCACACTGACTAGGAAGCAGAAGTGAGAGAGAATCCTGCAAGACGCTGCCAGTGTACACTTCTCATGCTGACGTTGGACGGGTCTCACTCCTGGTTGCAAAGACCTAAACATGTGGAGTTATTTATATCAGAGTGTGAGGGTGTGTTGTTGTGAGCGTGCATGTGTTTTTCCACGAGTAGGGGTGAGTGCTTGGGTTCAAAAAGCACTGGAGCTATACATGGCCTGAGTGCTGGGAAGCTGCCGAGATGGCGTGCCATTGCCCTGAGGTGTTAAAGGACATTCAGAGTTTGAAACAAAAAGCAATATCACAGGATACAACCAAAGCTAAGATAATCACATTATAATTAACAAATCTGTCTACACTGCACAATGAATCTCTTATTTACACAGTGTCTACGCCTTTTTGATTATTATGGAGGTGTTCTATTTTTGTTGCATTGCTTACAGTGTAAAGTATACTAGAAGTTACATCATCACTGCAAGCAAATCGGGTGACAAGGAAATATAAAATCAGATTTCTTAGACTGATTTAAATGTCTCTTACTCACCATTGCATTGCACTTACTCATCATTGCATTGTTTTTTAAAGACCAAGCATCTTAAAAAGCATCTTTAAATTCTGGCATTATGTTTTCCAAACTTTTATGATGATAGTTGCTGGTAGCCAGGTGTATAGTACAGTTTTTTTTTTTCATACAATGGAAGCAACTAACTGGTTGGTTATCAACATTCTTCAAATTATTTTCTTTTGTGCTGAACAGAAGAAAGAAACTCATCAACCTGAGAGTCTTGACAACAGAATTTTAATTTTTGGGCGAATTACACCTTTAAGTGAAATGAATGTGGCAAAAAAAATGTTAGAGCGAGGAAAATATTACAAGAAAGAGGAAAATTCATTTCTAGGACCATATGATTTCCGCAGCATTGCACAATCCAGTAATAAAAATAGAATTTATTGTATAAATACGGAATACGGAATGAAAATGGCGCAGACATGCAGTTTTGTTTACTACACACATATTGAAGCATAAACACATGAACACATAACCATAATCTTTAAAACTGAAGACAGAAATATATTAATTCACGTAATTCGGTAAAATTTGGTAAAAATTTGGTAACATTTTTATAGGGCCTTAAAAGTGTTATTTTTGTTAAAATGTTAATAAATTGCTGTTAAGTAATAAGCTGTTAATGCCTGTACTTAAATCTAAGAAGCTGTGCAGTCTGTATGAATGGAGGGGGTTTAAGCAAAAAAATAAAAATAATAAAATAAAGTCACATTCTAATCTAGGAGGAACCATTGTCAGATGTTTTTGTCTGAAAGAAAATGTGGATGCTTTAAGAATTCACTCATTAACATTAAAGGATTAGTTCACTCCTGAATTAAAATCTCCTAAAAACTCACCGCCATGTCATCCAAGATGTCCATGTCTTTCTTTCTTCAGATGAAAAGAAATTGGCTTTTGAGGAAAACATTCCAGGATTTTTTTTCCAAAAAGTGGACTTCAATGAGCATTAACGGTTTGAAGGTCCAAACTGCAGTTTCAACACAGCTTCAAAGGGCTCTACATGATCCCAGCTAAAGAACAAGGGTCTTATCTAGCGAAACGATTGATCATTTTCTTGAACAAAAAAGAACAAAAAACAATTTATATACTTTTTAACCACAAATGCTCGTCTTGCAGTAGCAAGCAGTCTTCATGCATTACGTAATCACATTGGAAAAGTCACACGTGGTTAGTGTCTGTGTAATTCGGTTCAGAAAGTTAGGGTAGGGCAAAAAACTCCATCTCATTTTCTCCTCAAACTTCAAAATCATCCAACATTGTTGTTTTTTGTAAAGGGTGTTTGACTTTCTTTGCACATTCGATTTGTAAACATCGGGTCAGTACTTCCACCTACATCACTCGTGACCGTTCCAACGTGACTATGTAAAGTGAGAAGTCAAACTAGAGCAAGTCGATAATTTGTGGTTAAAAAGTACATTTTTTTTTTTGCTATTTAAGACCCTTATTCCTCGACTGGGATCATTTAGAGCCCTTTGAAGCTGCACTGAAACTGATTTGAACCATTCAACCCATTAAAGTCCACTATATGGACAAAAATCCTGGAATGTTTTTTTTAAAAACCCTAATTTCTTTTCAACTGAAGAAGGAAAGACACAAGGAAATTTTAATTCTGGAGTGAACTAATCCTTTAAGTGGATATTACCACTTGATGTAATAAGCATTTGCAAAAGTTAACAAAACACATCCCCATATTTGAATTTTTAAAATAATTTATGTGGGCAAGTGGTTTTGTGGCAAAAAGAAAAAAAAAAAACGTCAACAAGCTTAAAATGGTTACCTTAGCCATTTTCTGCTGACTAAGCATTAATCATGCCAAAGCATTACAGACACATCAATCACAGCAGTGTACAACAGCGTACTCCAGCTTAAATCACACTAAAATACTGCTACCCTGTAGGCACACACATACTGATGATGATTAATAGAATGTGACCTAGATAAACATCAATGGTGCATGAAACATTCTCATAGCCATATCTGTCAGCTCCATCAAAGAGGTTGCATGCCAGCATACATTTAAGCAAATCACTTTATCTGTCTTATAAAAATGCAAATAGGCATAGTAATCCAGGGTTTACAAACTAGAACTTGGGTTTAAGCATGAACAGTGTGAACATGAAACAGGATTACCTAGAATCACACTTAATTTAGGTTAAGAATGACGTTTCAGTTATAAACAGTAATAGGTTGCACATACAAGGTGACACAGGAAACAATATAAAGAGAGGAGACTGAAAAACAAAAGAGATGTTTGTAGAAATTCTGATTTGTTTTAAAGAGAACAAAGGAGAAATTCCCACTTTTTACTGTGCTTGTTTATTTTTAATGTGTGTGTGTGAGCACAATCTGATCTGTGCAAAGGCTAGATTTTAAATTTCTGATGTATTCAGCATTACAGTAGCTTTATACATCAAGTAGTGTGTTTAAGGAGCGTGTAATGATGTTGAATGACAGTCATACACAAGCCAGTCAGCTTTGCATGGGGATATCTTTTCCTTATTTGGTTGTGGTCTGCCCCGTTACACCAAACTAAGCACTGTAAATCTAATGCAGCTATTTATAAATACAATACCAATGTAGCATTTATTAATCTAAATCATTTTCTCAGATAAGCTCATAAAAGCATAAAACAGAATGATACTAAGCACTGGCAAACAGACTTTGCACTGCTGAATAGTCTCAACCCCTCATCTAAGATTTAACAATGCAAAACGGGCAACAAAACCACCTCTAAAGAAATGCTTTGACTATTTTTTTTTTTTTTTTACATGTGATCAGATATTTTATCATTTATAAAAAAATCTCAACTCTTCTGTGGTCATTAATCAAATATTTTGCAGCTATTTATAAATGCAATGCTGAAGTGACATTCACTATTGTTAATCACCTTCTCAGATAAGATCATAAAATCATAAAACAGATTAAGCTAATACTAAGCAAATAGACTTTGCACTGCTGAACAACCCTTTCATCTAAGATTAATAAAATATTTTATAACAAAAATGCACTACAATAAAACACACCACTGAAAAAGTTCTATGGTCATTTATTTAATATATACTGCAGCCATTTATAACAATAAAACTTAAGTAACACACTATTGCAAAATCACTTTCTCAGATAAGACCACAAAAACATAAAACAGATTAAGCTAATGTAAAGCATTGGCAAACAGACTTTGCACTGCTCAACAGCCCTCCATCAAAGATTAATAAAATATTTTGCAACACAAAAATGCAGAGTAATAAAACCCACCTCTGAAGAATGCTTTAACTATTTTTTACATGCAATTAGAGATTCTGTCATTTATACAAATCCATATTTCAAAAAGCAAACAAAAGCATGCACATCAATCTCAAAAGGGTGCTCGACTAAAAAACAAGTACAACAATTGAAATGAAATGTCGGCAACACCAAGGCTCCAAAAATATAAAAAAAATTTATTTAAAAAGCTTTCGCATAGCGTATAACGTTTCCAGCATGCAGGCTTTTCATCAGACAAATTAAACACTAATGTGCCACTCTTTATACCTCTGGGTGATCAAAGGTCACATGACCATACACAATATTTTAATAATAAATCCAAACAATAACAAATCAACCAAAGAAAAGACAAAAGAAAAAAACTAAACGTTATGAAACTATGCAAAATACAAGACAAAAATATTCTCAATAAACAGTTCAATAAACTTTAATCCCTGCAGACATATATAACACTAAGTTCAACTGGTCACACCAAAACCCTTATTGTATTATAGACCTTTAAATAAATATTGTAAATTTAAAGAAATGGACGAATGTCAAAATCCTTATTTAATCCTCTGGGGGACAACATATCTAATGTGAAAATCCAAAAAGCCTCACGCTGTAAAAGCAATTTATTGATGTCACCCCCGCGACGTGGACACTTGACTACCTCAATACCCATTTACTAAAGAATGGAAACTGAGCATCTAAAATCTGCAAAATGCTGCGCTACTGGACTTTTTTTGATCGTGATGTCTAATTGCACACCGATGTTTAGAAATGCGAGTTTTCAAAGGTCTGCTCGTTTTACCAACGTGACATAAACCACAAGGGCAACACAACATATAATAATAATAACATTGGCCATCTTACACGAGATAAAAAAAACGTTGCCGTGTAAGAATGTGAAAAAAGTCGATGTCTTATATGTAAAATTACACTGATGACAATTACTACATCTGTAATTCCCATAAGGTATTTTGTTCAAGAAATGAGAAGCAGGTTTCAAATCCGCTCTAACCAAAATATTTCGGAGATTAGAGGTTTTCTTATACATTAAACGAGGTGGTTTATCAAAACATTTCTTGAGGCTGGGATCACTTTCTACAATATGCCGATGTTTCAATAAAACATTATTAATATCCTTGGTAACTTGGTAAAGCGAATATTGCATATAACAATTAACACAACGTTAAAATTTTTGGGGGTGTTTAACGAGACTCCTGTTGTGACACATCTTTAAAACGACGCACAGACTCAATCCACTCTTCTCTATATGATCATTTTCTGAATCCCTCTGATAAAATTGGTGATTGCTGTTGGAAGTTTTCATCGCTACTGCAAATCCAGCGAATATGACTAAATTGGGAAATTGGTAACGAACGCTTTAATGACACAGGATGACAGGATTGTAGGATAGTGTTATGATCAGTTGGTTTTCGGTACAAGGTAGTTTCAATGCCTGAAGCAATGCGAAGAACAAGCACATCCAAAAAATTAATTTTCTCTTGATGGAAATCAATCGTAAATTTCATCTTGGAATCCATGCTGCCCCCTAAAAACTGTAAATAATACTCGGACCCAAACAAAAAATAATTGTGTGAAAGCACCAATTTAGCCAAGTCACTCACACATGCAGTACTTGGAATTTGACAAGGACGTTGATCGAGGAAAAATTTTATTGCCTCTAGCCCAACCTGAAATGGAACATTGGTGTAAAGCGATTCAACATCCATGGTGACCAGAAGAACAGAGCAATCAGGTAATTTTACATTATTAATGAGTTCAATGAAATCCATTGTATCTCTAATGTAAGAAGGTAAAAACATAACTAAAGGTTGTAAGTGGAAATCAACAAAAGCCGAGATTATAGGTCTCCCAGAAGGAATATCACTATAAGGTTTGTGAATTTTAGGCAGCGTGTATAGCACCGGTCGGTCAGAATCCCACTCATTCTGTGCTCATTTATTAAATATTTTGGTTAATTATGTTCACTTTTGCAGCCATTTATGAGAATAAAACTTAAGTAAAACACTATTATGAATCATTTTCTCAGATAAGATCATAAAATCATAAAACAGATTAACTTAATACTAAGCTAATACTAAGCAAACAGACTTTGCACTGCTGAACAACCCCTCATCTAAGATAAATAAAATAATAATAAATAAAACAAAAATGCGCAACAACAAAACCCATGTTGTAAAAATTTTATTACATGTGATTAGAGATTCTGTCAATTATAAAAATCCATATGAAAAAATCCCACTCCTTACATGCACATTTATTAAATATTTTGGTTAATTATTTTGGCTCTGTGCTCATTTATTAAATATTTTGGTTAATTATTTTGTCTCTGTACTCATTTATGAAATATTCTGGTTAATTATTATGGCACTGTGCTTATTTATTAAATATTATTATTTATATTATTGTTTTATTTATTAAATATTTTGGTTAATTATTTTGGCTGTGCTCATTTATTAAATACTTTCTTTAATTATTTTGGCTCTGTGCTCATTTATTAAATATTTTCTTTAATTATTATAGCTCTATACAAATTTATTAAATATGATTATTTATACTGTTATTTTATTTAATAAATATTTTGTCTGTGATTATTTATTAAATATTTTGGTTTATTATTATGGTTCTATGGTCATTTATTAAATATTTGCAGACATTTATGAGAATAAAACTGGAGTAACACACTACTATAAATCATTTTCTCAGATAAGATCATAAAAACATAAAACAGATTAAGCTAATAGTAAGCACTGGCAAACAGACTTTGTTCTGCTGAACAGTTTTGAACCCTCATCTAACATTTCTGAAATATTTTATGATACAAAAAAACACATCTCTAAAGAAATGCTTTGACTATTTTTACCTGTGATTATAGATTTTGTTATTTACAAAAATCTATATAAAAACAAATCTACTCCTCTGCTTATTTATTAACTATTTTGGTGGCATAATAAATATTCTTTTTACGGCAGTATTCTCAGTTCCATTTAAACTCATTCTGCAGATTTTTCCTCAAAATAATTTCTAAATTCCCTCTAATAAGCCTAGTTAACACACATTTAGGTCACTGTGCCAACATTACGCCTGGATCAATATGGTTTTGCATTTGCAAAGAATCACTCTCAACAGATGTCAACAAGTGGGACTGGAAAAACTTGTTGTGAATTAGCTGTAGCAGAGCAACTGTGTTGACTACCACACGCTGACAGGTCACAGTGCCTCATACTACTGTCCCCAACTACTCTAAACCTGCTGAGCTTACGGCTGTGCCCTCTGTGGCTTTATCAACAGCATTGTCTGCTGGGTCCCAGCACCCCTGAGAGCTGCTGATCCTCCAGCCAGAGAACAATGACAAACTTCCTGTCTAATCTTCCATCTAAACCAGCGCTGTAACATTACGATACCGCACACTCAACAAACCATGAACTCTTTCCTCAATGCCAATATCCCGACAAAGTGACGATGGCAGAGAACAGAGGAGCATCACTGTCCTGAAGACACCTGAGTGATGGATAGCAGAGAAGTAAGCAACAGGTGGAAATCAAAACAAGGCTCTTAGTTACGTAACAGGAGCTGGCCATTTGCAAATAATTTCGGATAAATAGTACGCTAACTTCGTTTAGTGACATCTAAACAATACATATACTTATGCAATAACCCACAACCATTTCCTCATCTAGATTCCAGTTTCAGATTTGACATCTGGACCTTAAACAGCATTACATAATATTGACACTGTTAACACTTTCTGAAGCTGTAAATAAATCAAAGATTAATAGATGAAATACCATCTTATTTCCCTGCCTTTAAATTTCACATTAAATTCAATGCTAGCTGCCACTTCTTTGTAATTAATAGTGAAATTTACTAGCAATTTCTAATTGAAAAATGTTTATACAACATTTTTTTATTGTACTTGCACCAACAGGTAAGCTTATTTTGCCACAGAATAAAAAAATAGACTTTTTAATCCAAAATTCTGAGTTTTTTTTTCAGAGTTGTAGGTTTATATCTAAAAATTATGACTTTTTTTAAACTCAGAATTCTACATTTTTGCTACCAGTCAAAAGTTTTTGAAGAATAAGATTTTTAATGTTTTTTAAAGTCCTTCTGAACACCAAGCCTGCATTTACTTGATCCAAAGTACAGCAAAAACAGTACAGTTTTGAAATATTTTTACTATTTAAAATGATTGTTTCCTATTTGAATGTATTTTAAAGTGTACTTTATTCCTGTGATTTCAAAGCTGCATTTTAGCAACATTACTCCAGTCACATGATCCTTCAGAAATCATTTTAATATTCTAATTTACTGTTCAAAAAACAATTTTTATTATTATTATGTTGAAAACAGCTGAGTAGAATTTTTTCAGGTTTCTTTGATGAATAGAAAGTTGAGGAGAACAGCATTTATCTGAAATAAAAGTCTTTTGTAAAATTATAAACATCTTTACCATCACTTTCATGCATCCTTGCTAAATAAAAGTATTAATTTCTATAATTTCTATAATTATACAGACTCCAAGCTTTTGAATGGTATAGTGTATAATGTTAAAAAAGCATTTTATTTTAGATAAATGCTGATAAATTTTAATTTTTAAGGTAATTGTGACTTGGATCAAAATTCTGACTTTTTTTTCTTGCAATATGTGATTTTGTGTATATCTCACAATTCTAACTCTTCTTCTCAGAATTGCCAGTTTATATCTGAAAATTCTTAGTTTATATCTCACAATTATGAAATTACATTTCGAAATTCTTTCTTTCTCTGAACTACCTTTTGTATTTTCTATTCCGTGGCAAAAATACGCTTCCATAAACAGACTGGCAAACGTGAAAAGAGAGTAGCAAGTTGCAAGACAGAGATTGTTATCTTGAGGTTTTGGACCCACAGGTTACTGTTTATGTGAAAACACAAGCCCTTACGTTCTGCATTGAAAAAATAAATCAAAAGTAACAATATTCACCCTGCTAACTTGACTGTAAATAAAAAAAAAATCATAAAATTAAAAAATGAGTTTATCCTTTGCATAATCTTAGATGTTTCAAAATATGTAAACACACCTGATGCTCTGAATGCAATACTATCTTTGCATCAAACAAGCCATTCAGTGTCTGTTCTGCCATGTACTGATGACTTGTCAAATTGCATTTTGGATGAGACAGTTTTCCTCTTAAGATGACTCTACTGAAGCTTACTATGTGTTTACACATAAAAAAGCGTACACATATAAGCTTATAAGCATATATATTAAGTTCACATTGTATCTTCACTCAGTAGTTGTTACAGTTATTGTTATTTGTAGATGATGTACAACTGTTTGTATGCAAATATACATAAGCACTAAAAGCGCATCACGGTTGTTGGTACCTATTGACAGCACAAATGTGACCCTGGACCACAAAACCAGTCATAAGTGTAAATTTCTCTAAATACGACAATATTTGTCCGAGATACAACTATTTGAAAATCTGGAATCTGGTGGTGCAAAAAAATCAAAATACTGAGAAAATCACCTTTAAAGTTGTCTAAATGAAGTTCATAGCAATGCATATTACAAATCAAAAATTAAGCTTTGATATATTTACGGTGGGAAATTTACAAAATATCTTCATGGAACATGATCTTTACTTAATATCCTAACGATTTTTGGCATAAAAGAAAAATCGATAAATTTGACCCTTCCAATGTATTTTTGGCTATTGCTACAAATATACCAGTGCAACATAAGACTGGTTTTGTGGTCCAGGGTCACAAATGCTTTGTGAAGGAAAGGAAATATTTACTGAAGTCGTTATGACTACATGGAAATGAAGCTTCTGAGGAATGAAACAGAGGGAGAGAGGAAAGTGCACACTTACTCATGCATACTTATGTAAATGACAATAGCAAGACAGAGAGAATAATCAACTGTTTACTATACAAATTCATGTTAACAAAGTTGACATTTAAAGACAGTCTCCCACGCACAAACGTAAGTGATAAAAAAAAGTGTGGACTTGCATTTCAAGTGTTTACATCCTGCAAGGATGACATTATGACTATAGAACGTCATTTAAAAAAAAAAATAAAATGTTAAGAGTTACAAACTTTAGACGCATTTTGTTTTTGAATAACAAATCATGTCAGCTAAATACTGAATACTTAAAGACAGAATAAACACAGGACTTTAATGTTCATATATCAAAACTGTATTAAAAGGGTATATTCTTGTGAGGAAAGGTATTAAAACATAAAACAAAAGTTATAACGTCTGTTTCGTGGCAGAGAGAGAGAGAGAGAGAGAGAGAGAGAGATTCATAGTCTACAGCGCTCGTCTTTTCACCGTTATTGTGACGCAATGATCTGAACGACACTTCCTGGCAGAAGCGTGGTCACCCCAAAACAATGAAAGTACATTTCCACAGCAATACAATCTCAAAACAAACCCCTATCAAGTCCACTAAGACAATGTGGATGCTCCTGGGTCGTTAACAACCCAGAGGAAGTGATGCTTTAAACCAGTCCGCATCCATTTCCCTCATCCCCCCGTCCCTTTTCTTTCTTTGAAATGAACGCGCGTAGAAACGCTCCGGGCTCCCGCAACAACTGAAATCTGACGAGACAACAACAAATAACTTTATGCTTACTGTGGTTAGGAGGGGTTTCATCTGTTCAGTCCTATCTTCCTCCATTTGTTCAAACTGTGCACTTCTTCCGTCCCTCGCCGGAGACTGATTTGAATATGATACTTCGAAATGCCCCTTCGCTCGTGTCACAGCCACTGAGAGCGTGTGAATGGTATTTTTACATATATCTGGGCTTGGAAAATCCCGCCCTTTTGGAGATTGACAGGTGATTTCATCCGCTCACTCTCAGGCGACCGGCTTTTCTCCTAGCCAATCAGATTGTCGGAACGACGCTCGTATATGAATATTAATGAAGAGCGGAAGAGTTGATTGACAATTGGTTGGTTGGCCTACACAATCCACTAGGGAAAAGAAAAAAACTCACGGTGAGGATGAGCGTGTAGACAACTGAAAGTTTTAAAAGACGCACTATGGAGTTTTTAGGCCAGTAACAGTAATACACAAAGGTTAAAAACTATCCAAACTCTTGACAGGCTTTAAGTAGGGACTGGTTGTACAGCAGGCTCGTTAACCTTTACAGATTGACCACTACCTGGAGTCCTAGCTGACCCAATAAACAAAGTTTATAACAATTTTAATGATTTAGTATTTAGTATTGCATCATGCTAATCAGATTATTTAAATTTCATTCAAATAGTTACTAATTCTGCACTTGCAGGCCCTGCAATAATATATTACTAGTAAGATTTTTAAGGTTTTGAAACAAGTCTCTTCTGCTCACCAAGCCTGCATTTATTTTATTAATATTATTTTACTATTTAAAATAACTGCTTTCAATTTGAATATATTTTAAAAAGTAATTTATTCCTGTGATCAAAGCTACATTTTCAGCATCATTACTCCAGTCTTCAGTGTCACATAATCCTTCAGCAATCATTCTGCCGTTCAAGAAATATTTATTATTATTATCAATATTTAAAACAGTTGAGTACTTTTTATACTTCTATTTAAAAGTGATTACAAAGACATTTATGTCACAAAAGATTTGTTTCAGATAAATGCTGTTCTTCTGAACTTTCTATTCATCAAAGAAACCTGAAAAAAAATTACTCAGCTGTTTTTAACACCATCATCATCATAATAAATGTTTTTGTGCAGCAAATCAGAATATTAGAATGCTTTCTAAAGCATCAAGTGACTGAAGTAATGATGCTAAAAATTCAGCTTTGATCATAGGAATAAATGACATTTTAAAATATGAAGACTTCAGATGCAAAGGCCTCTAAGTCCATCTGATAGTTTTCTTTAAAATAAGCATTTTTATCAGGCTCCTGTGTATAGGTTTCTACCTAAGTACTGGTACTTCTGATTGGGCTGAGGCTGGGATTTAGAGAGTTTGAAGTAAAAGTATTTGATGGACGTATAATATGTGTAGAGAGCATTCACTCAGTATCATTATCTCATTTTTCACCGAGGTGGCTTTTTGCATCTGAACTCTTCATATATTCAAACAGAAAATGGTTATTTTAAATAGTACAAAATTGTACTTTTTGCTGTACTTCGGGTCAAATAAATGCAGACTTGGTGAGCACAAGAAACTTCTTTAAAAAACATCACAATTTTTACTATTTAAGAACTTTTGACTGGTAGTGTAGAGCAGATGACAAATAACACACAATGTTACTTATAAGGAAATGTTTATATTTTGTATATATTTTTTTTATTTTAGGTGCTCTAACGCAGGGTTTCTCAAATGTTTTTGAACCAATGACTCCTCATTTAACCATAAACTGTGTGCAGACCACATCATATATTGTAGTTTTGTACTTACAGTCAGTAATTTATGTTGTATCATCATTCAGTTTTACTTTAGCTCCCACTGAAGGATTTTTTAATGCATAATGAAGGTCCATCATATCACGGCTGTAAATGGTCACTATTTCTTTTTGTCAACAATTCTTTCTAAAATGTTCCTTTGTTGTGCCAAATGAGAACTGAAACAAAACAAGGCTCAGATGCAAATGTGTTTTTGTCCCAAAGTATATGACAATTCATTTATTGTTATTGATGGAGTAATAGATAAAACAGATTTGATAAAAATCTTTTAGGCACAACTATGACAACTAATATCACTGATTATGAAAAAGGCTTTGAAAAAAAAAAAAGATCGTAATTTTTACATATTTTAATGTTTTAAATAAAATAATTTCTTTGTTTCACATTATGGCCGATATAGACTGGATTATTTCTTTATTTTAATTATTATTATTGTTTCACCAGATGCTTCAGGTAAATGATGCCAAGCTGAGAATGCAACAATACTAATTGCTGGGCAATTTCTAACCTTGTACTGCAACTCCCCCTAGTGATTCAGAAGTGCTCTGCAGGTATTTTCCTTTCATTTGGGTATTTAACTATTTAATTATATATGATTACTGTAATATAAATAAAGGCATTTAAGGTTCCCTGTATTGAATTGTACCAAGAACAGTGATCAGTTTTTACATAGATCTTGATGTTGAATCACTTATTTATCACTTATTTATTAATCACTTATTAATTATTTATTCTGATACTGATGTTGGGACTTCTAGTCCAGTCAAAAACTCTTGTCAGAAGTGTCAGTTGAACCCACACCTACAGAAATCTCAACATCATTGACTCCTCAATTGCATAATGTGCCATACCAACTTTTTTGAGTAGACCTTTTTGACTCTTCAAAAACATCAAACATTTAGGATATTTGATCCTATGATATCTGTACATCAGTGTGACTTTTAAGAATCATTCTCTTCATGTTTTGTCGAGGTGGAGTCTCGTGAGCAGCGTGACTTCCTCTTACTAGGAAAACAAAATGAAAAACAAAATGAAAACGACTCAACACACTGTCAACAACAATAATGATTCTATTCCTATCTTTACATACTACTAATCTGAATGGATTTGAAGTTTTCGCTTGAACATGTTACTTAGTGTAAGTATTCTGCATTCATTGTCTGTCTCTCTGTGTTTGTGGGTTAGGTAAAAGCTGGAATGAGCAGCTAGAACAAAATACCATTGCAAAATATGTTTGTTCATTGTGTACTCACTGTGGTTATTGCAGAAATATACTGTGTAGGTAGTTGTTTTGTAAGTTCATGCAGATCAAGTGAATATCTTCATTTCAAACTTTCTTTGTACCAACAGAAAACAGTGACATCTGTTGTGTCATTGTCTTCAGGTTGCATTTTTAGGTTGTGCTGAAAACAAAAAACTAAATCTAAATCAGCTGTCTTTGGCAGCACTGATTACCTTGTGATGTGTTGTCTAAGCAACTCTTCCAGTAAATCCTGATTTTCAGCTTTGGGAATGTGCACATTTGGTTCCTCTTCCTCATTGTTGACACTGAAGAGAAAAGCATGCTTTTACAATTCTTTTCACAACATAAATTTCTTTCAGTGCATTTAAAGATGCATAGACATGACGATGTGACCAGCTTTTTGCAGCAGTCAGTGTCACCTTTTGACCAGCGTGTGGTGTCTAAATTCCTGAAGATCAGACCGAAGATTTTGGGGGTAAAACAAACTGTTCTACTTCAGTTGTTCATTTTGATTTGAGGTAAATGAGGAAACAGATAACGTCTTGTTTTATATCTTACAGGTTTTGGAAATATCAATAGGAATAACGATGTTAGTCTTAACAATCTGGACGGGATTTTTATATCTCCTCTGGTCATGTTTAATTGTGAGTATTTAATTTCAACACCATAACAACATTGTGCAATGAACATATACTGAATAATATTCATTATGTTCACTGTAGTCGATTTTAACAGGAACAGTGACAGTGGCTGTTGCATGTACATATAACACATGTCGGGTCAGTCTGAATATCTAATACAAATTTTGTAATATTTCATTAGACTACAGTGCATTACATTTTTCACATTTTTCACATTTCAGGTCAGAATCTCACAATTTCTTAACTGTTTCAATGCCATAGCAGCTGCTATCTCCATCCCATTTCACTGTCTTGACAGTGAAGTAAGTGTCTGTATAGACATCCTGCTTTCATACTTACAACATTTAAACGCACCTGCAAAATTGACATTCTTAGCAGATTTTTTTACTAGACAAAGAGCTAATATCAATCTTATCAACAATGGAGGTTGTTTCAATTGTAACCTTTTTATTTCAGCTCTATACTAATTTATATCCTTTATACTCACTCAGGGTGTGGCTCTAATTCTCTTGGTTTTCTGTGATGCTCTGGTCTTCATCATCTCTGTTATAGTTGCTTCATCTTCCTGTGACTGCTGCAGGATGAAGGTAAAAAGATGAAGTTCAAAGATCTTTTATCTTAAAAGTGAATAACAAAAAATTTACTTTTGTCATTATTTACTTACCCTCATCCCATTTCAAACCCCTGTTACAGTACTTTTTCTTTTATGGAACGAATTTAAGAAGAATGTCCTTCAGTTTAATAAAGATGAATGAGGACTGGCACTTTCATTCTGCAAAAAAAAAAAACAAAAAAAAAAAAAAAACACCATAAATATAGTCCATATGTCCATGCTTACTATGTTCACTTTGGTCTTCTTTTGAAAGAGATCTTTTCATTAAATCAGATGAGCTCACAAAAGCAGTCTGACATAAAAAGAGTTACATTTAATGATTGTTTTATACTGTACAGAAGCAACTAATTAAATCAACATTCAACAATGATATAAGAGGTTATTTATTTCAAAATCAATGATATAATAACAAGGTAACCACACCTACAAATTTAAGCATTTCTTAATGTGAAAATACAGAATATATTTAAAGAAACGTATATTAGATTTACATATTAGTACTTTCATGGACACAGAAAGAGGCACTTTTTATTTCTTATCCTTATAATTATTTAAATGCATTTTTGACACATACAACTTTGTGTGTATGCATTTTGATTGGTTAATTAACTGGCACTAGGTGTCACTACATTACCTTAAGATTTACATGCAATAATGAATGCAACACAATAATTATGTTCTGTTTCTGTTGTGTTCTTTATCTCTCTCTCTCTCCCAGTCAAGACATGTAGCAGTCAGTTGCATAAACAGAGATGTGCCTTATATGACTGATAACAATATTGTTCTTCACGGCCAACAAGGCCCTTTTGCACCTCCACCAAACTATGATCCAAGTCCTTCAGAGCCTCCACCAAAATACCATCCAAGTGCTTTTGCACCTCCACTAAAACATGATCCATATTCTTATACACCTCCAGCAAACTACAACCCAAGTCCTTCAGTATCATCACCAAACGACAATCCAAGTCCTTCTGCACCTCCACCAAACTATGATCAAAGTCCTTCAGCACTTTCACCATGATCCAAGTTCTTCTGCACCTCCACCAAGTTACGAACCAGGTCTTTCTGAACCTCCACCAAGCTACAATCCATGTTCTTCTGCACCTTCCGTGAACTATTAGGTGTTAAAGGGGCAATTTCTGGTCTGTTGAAGAAATCAGTTGCATTTTTGCAACAGAGCATTTTATAGTTTTATATTTTCAGCATTTATTTGTGACACCTTATAAGCTTCCTTTATAAGTGCACAACTGTAAACATGTTTTTTTTTCCGTTGTTTTTACAACCTTGGAATCAAAACATCACAGATACTAACATTGGAGATTAGATTATATTCAGTACTGTAATGTTAAACATGTTTTTACTGTCTTAGGTGCATGTATGTAAATACAAGATAAGATATTAGTCATCATAAAACATTTAAAAATAGCCTCTGCCAGCTCATTCAAGTGTTTTAAGACATTTAATCAGATTAATAGCAGATGTGACCAGTGTTATATACAAAAAAAGAGACATTGCTGCGTACAGTAGCTGTAGAAGCCAGGATAGTGTTAAGTTTCAGAAATATCCATCCTTTCCCAAAACTCTTGTAGGGATAAGGTTTAGGTGACACTGTCTAAAACATCTAATATATACTGATTGTTTTGGAGTCTCCCTTCATTTAGTAGCCTACATAATTCATATTGTTTACACATTGGACGCATTGCAATTGTTTTATACTGATACGTTAGTTGCATTTTGGACACTGTGAATGTGAATAGACTGGCTGTGTTTTACAAAAAACTATTAAATGGACAGTGTATCTTTACTTTGAGCATTCGAAAACAAAGCTTGCATCTTTCCAACTGTATTCGCGTGTGTCTATGATTATATCAGAATGTTGGAAACCACAAAGATTATTGACACTCGATACAAACACGCCCTAAATTAGTTTTTTTTTGGATCATATTTCTTCCGATGCAGTGTAAATACACCGTAACACACATACACTTGCAATTCACCTGTCCTGCATGTCATGTGAGAGAAACCACTCGGTGGAGTTTCATAAACACACAAACTTCACACACAGACAAAAACCTTCTTGCTGTGAGACACATTTCATTTGTAAGCTACCTAGGAGGTGGAGTCTCATAAACTGCTTCTTTCCTAGAATAGGCTACAATTTGAAAATAAATAAAAAAAACGAAAATGACAAGATCTAAGACAAGAGCAGCATAAAGGTAAAGTAGGCTACCTTATCACCTAATACCTAATATAGTTATTATTCCCTGCTGAAAAAAAGCAAAAACAAAACAATACATGGAAACAATCACAGAATTTGTAATGATTTTACTGGCTATAATGGGAATTGTACTGGTTTTAATGGACACTGTAATGCCTGTTGGTCTCTACTGGTAATTGGTCACCTTCTATTGGTGGCTTGTTAAAACCATTAAATCCTAATGGAATATGTCGCAAAACACACTACAGGAAACCATTCTTAGTGGTTTTAATGGTTAAAAGTTGATGGTTTGTAGTTGGTATTTGTAGTGGAAACCATTAGAATTTCTTTGATGGTTTTTGTTTTATCAGCAGGGTTTTTTCTTAGATTGTAGAACAAATCTTTTATATATATCTTTTATATCTAAATAGACATGAAATTGGAGTAAGATACTATTACATATTATGCATTATGTGGACTAAAAATTATTAGTACAACCTTAGTTTACACCTTTAGATCTTATGTATTGTGACAGCCAGATCAAACAAACAAGATCTTTCCAAGTTTTGTATTAGAAAATAGTGTTGCTTGTCATTTATTTACAGTTAAATAGAGAGAGAGAGAGAGAGAGAGAGAGAGAGAGAGAGAACTTTCCATGTGGGACCTGTAGAAATCCAGTAAATCTAGATTATCAGCTCCTGTGTACAAAGTGGCAGTCGGTTTCTTTTGTGTTTACTTTCTCTGTGGCTCATAGTAAAAAGAAAATTTGTTATTAATTGCTGAAACAATAAAAAATAAAAACAAAAACGTATAGGCCTACTTGTAAAGTAACCAAAATCTAACTAAATTCTCATCCCAACACATATTTCTCTCAGTACATTTGAAGATGTCTAGACATGATCATGAAACCAGCTCTCTTCAGCAGCCAGAATCAGAGTTTGATCAGTATGTGGTGTCTAAATTTCTGAAGATCAGGCCAGAGGTCTTTGGGGTAAAGCAAACTGTCCCACTTTGAGTTTTTACCTGATACAGTATTAATTTTGGGGTAATGTGGAAACGTTCACCATCTTGTTTTATATTTTACAGAGTTTTGAAATAGTATTAGGCATAGCAGTGTTTGCCTTAACAGTATGGAAAGGGATATATTACATTTTGTGGACATCTATGATTGTAAGTCTTATATTTCTGTATCACAGCAATATTTTACATTGAATAAATATTGAAAAATATTTTTTTTTCACTGCAGTCAGTTTTAATTGGATCTTTGATGGTGTTAGCTGCACAAAAACATACCATACTATGGGTTTGTCTGAATCTTTTAAGTATTGTACATTTCTTTTTATTTAAAACGCATACATTATGTTTTATTAATTTTATAAATTCTTTGATTTACCTAAATCTTTCTCATTTCAGGTCAGAGCCTCACAATCTCTAAACTACCTCAATGCCATAACATCTATTATCTCCATCCCATGTCATGGGTTTGCAAATGATGTAAGTATAGACTTCCTGCTTACTAGCTCCAGAAGTTAATTTGCATTTATGTTGGTTAGTATTAAATGCATTAGTAACCTTTTATTCAGTTATACTTAATATGTATCTCTCTGTTGCCCATTTTCCACAAGTTGATATGATTCTTCAGGGTCTTAATGAAAAGTCTATAATATACTTTGGTTAAAAATTCTCAATGGTTGTGTAAAACAACGTCCTTTTTACCTTGTCAAAATCAGCTCTGCAAAAATCATCTCATTCTGGCCGAGGCTGCTTTAAATGCAAATGAGCTCTGCTCGCCCCGTCCCTCTTTTCTCTCTGTGGAGTGACAAGCCTGTTTACTTTACCCGTGTTAAGCCACTAAACTTGCTAAATAGCACATTATTAGGAAAGACGATCACAAAGATTCATTAAAAAACCCTTATACTCACTTCTGCTGTAAGTGAAGTTCGATCACGAATGATTTGTGCGAACATAGACAGATATATGTAGATCGGGAGGCACATTTCCTTCACAAAAAAACATAATCTACTGCATCTTCAGCGGTTTAGATGTCAGGAGTAAATTACGACCACTATGTTCATTATTACATCCAGCAACACAACACCTCAATTGCTTATTTGGAGATGTTCTTGTCTAACTTGCATTCCCGCTCCGGCATCGAAACAAAGAGGGTCTGTTACAGCTGATCTGAGGTAAAGACGCTCATGTCAATCAACTATCGTGGGAGCGGCCTTTGTGGGTGTGACGGCACACCGACAGGCATCTGAGAATGGCTCAATTTGAAAAAGGCGATATTATTTTTACAGATTAATTTAAAACCACTGCATGGATTTTTATCATTATAGGGTAGATTTGTACATACACTGCCAACACACATTAATGTTCAAACAGCATGTAAAAGTGAACTTAGCATCCGATGACCCCTTTAAGACAAATAATTCTAACTAATGCAAAAATGTATTTTAGTTCATAATCCTCCTGTCTCTACTATTCACCCAGGGTGTGACTCACATTGTATTGATGGTCTGTGATGCTGTGGTCTTCATCTTTTCTATTATTCTTGCCTCAACTTCCTGTGAGTGCTGCAGAGTGAAGGTAAAACTCAAAACACTGCTTAAAGATTCTTACTTAATAGGATAGCTGACACAAAAAATAAAATTCTGGCAACATTTACTCAGCCACATATCTTTCCAAACCTGTATGAACAGTAAGATTTTTAAAAAAGTCTTTTCCGCTCACCAAGACTGCATTTATTTGATCCAAAATACAGCAAAAACAGTAATATTGTGAAATATATTTAGTATTTAAAATAACTTCTTTCTGTTTGATTATATTTTAAAATAGCTACATTTTCAGCATCATTAGAAGAGACTTAAAAATATTAAAAATCTTACTATTCAAAAACTGTACAACACAGCTTATTTCAGTGAAAAAAAATATAACAAATTAATCACATTTATATCTCACTGCAGATCTCTATTCATTCTGATGAACAATGCCATCTATATTTCTTTCTATAAAACTTATCTTCATGTACTTAACAGTAAATTCAATAAAAATTCAATAAAAAACATTCAATAAAGTGCTTATGTCATTAAATAAATGTGTCGTGTTGTTTGTGTTCTCTGTCTCACTCCTTTAGCGAAGGCCGGTTCACAGGCGAAGGCCGGTTCACAGGCAATGCAGGCCTGGGGTTCATCATGTGAACAGTCCTCTGCCTGGTGTGACTATTGTGTTTGTAACTCATTCGAACTCTACTGCACCAACAGTTTTCAGTTCAGTTCAATACGGGCTGCCATCAGAATACACACCAGCCTATACCAGACGGTAATTGAGCTGTTTTGACAAGCATGAAGAAATTACTGTTGTCTACACCCTGATGAAGTGTGTTTTTTGTCATTAGAAAACTAGACAACATTAGAAAACTTTTGTCATTGAAACAGAATATTCACAGACCTCATATCATCTGTTACAGACCTGAATACTGACGGATAGAAGATGATCAGGATGATCAATCAAAGGATGATTTATGTATTACATTATCAATATTTTAAAAATATCAGTTGTATTATGCTTATGCATACACTAATGAGAATGAAATTACAGTTGCTCATGCAAAACATTCTGCTTTGAAATCTCAGTCAGTTTAACATGTTAAGATTGGGAGGAGCATGTTTATATAACTTATCCATAGACTTATTGTTGGTGCATATTTTATATTAGTCATCATAAAACATTGTTACAAATAGTAAGACATGAGACATTTTATCAAAACAGCAACTTGTGTTATAAATAAAGGAGCATATTTATGCATGCTGTATATAGCCACAGAATAGTGTGAAGTCTCAGACACTTTCTCCATAAAATTTACTTAGAAGATGGAGTCTCATAAACTGCTTTGTTTACATTTTTTTGTTAATCTTGATGACAATAATCACTTTAATTAACTCAGCACATTCTAATCTTGTTGGAACTTTCTCAAAATGTAAATGAGAATACAATTAAATAACTGTTACTGCTGTCAAAGAAAATATTTCATAAAACAAGAATGTGCAGCTGTGTGCTGTATCTATATACTCCAGCAGAGGGCGAACAGGGGAAATTAAACAAGACATCACTTTTTTTGTAAGGTATGAACATTTGCACAGCCTTGTTTGTGCTTAAGGTTTTTTTTGTTTGTTTGTTTGTTTTTTTTTTTTTGTTTTTTTTTTCAGCGTTGTTACATTTTAAGGACTTAAACCTTAGTTCGGAATGAGCATGTTCATCTAAGCCTGTCAATCACAAAATAAGGGTGTTTACAATATTCCGAAAATCTTCCACCACTGTTCATCTATCCACCTTTTTCTTCCCGTAAGATTGGACGCGGACGTTTTTATTTATTTTATGGGTCTAGCTTCCGGTCTCATCCATGTCTAGCTATTTTTAGCTGTACAAAGCATCTCGTTTTGCTGCTTGATACTGCAAATCAATGTGCCTTACCATATTATATTAATGTATTGTCTAAATTATGAACACTCTGGTTTGTAGTGCAAACAGCTATTTCCCTATTTCCCTAGCAGCTAATAAACCAGAAGTCTCACCCATGGGCGTACTTCAGTGGTTCAAAAGCAATAGTTTTGCCCCTTTGAAAATTATGGTGAATGTCATATTTAATGCCTATTTAATTATATTTTAGAAAATTACAAATTAAATTTTTTAAATTGCATTTCCAAAAATAAAATAAATAGTAAAAAGCTATGCATAAAATATAAAATTGTGAATTTAGTTTGAACCCAGTAAGAGCTTTGTTTTATTCTGAACCCTTTTTGTGAAGTGCCATTCAAAGCTTGAGTTTCAGGTTTGATCACTCCATGATCAGCAGGCTAACTGTGTTTGCTCTTATATCACTAAAGGATTAAACTAACTAAACAAACCAAATATGAACAACCTACACTTGTACATTATGTACCTTGTCTCACGAACGAACATTGCTAGTGGCTTGTTAGCAGATATGTTGATGTCTGAGTTCAGGGGATTTGTGATCTGTACTTTGTATCATGGTGTCTCTGTGTCTGTCAGACTGACAAGCAGTGTTTTCACAGGACAAGTGCTCTCAGGCGTCGCTGACACCGCTGTGTGTCTAACAAACAGACAAGATGAGACTGCCAGAGGTTCTAAGATTGGATGAGAAGAGCAATTCCTCTGGGATGAAGGTCACTCCTTCTCCTATTGTGATACTTACGGAAGATGCCCAGAGTCTGGAATGATCTGCTTGGTTTCATTGTATGCAGTAAAGCACCAGTAGGCAGACATCTGGGCCTACCTTCGTCTCTATTTCAATAACCATTTTTAAACTAGAAGCATTCATTAATTGTGTAAGACTGGTTTTGTGTCATAATACAACCCATCAAAACTGTTTGCTCTGCAAAAAGTAAACACAAATGTTACACACACACAAAAAAAAAAAAAAAAAAAAAAAAAAAACATTAAAATTTACTCATTATATATCATTACTTATATGTTGGTAGATTTTAATGTGAGAAGACAACACACTGCAAACTCATTCATGACACTAAACATTAGTGTAGAGTGCACACAAATATTCAGAAATGTCAAAAAGGCAAAAAAAATGTGTTCATGTCATACAAAAACACATCCCATATTAGCTTGACACATTTTTAAAATGTTAAATCAACAATTGTTGATTTTAGAGTTAATTAAGTCTAATGTGTATACCATGTATTCAGTGTTTTTATCTTATAAAATGAAATAAAGTGATGAGATAAAATGTGTTCAACTCAGTGTTCTTCAGTGTTTTTAATGTATTACTCTTTTAAACAGTTGAGTCAGGTTGCTTTGACAATTTATTTATTTATTTTAAAATATTTAATTAAACCAACAATGATTTGGTAAACTAAATTTACTATTATTATTAAAAGTTATTAATTTGACATTAATATTAAATGTATTTATTTATTTATTTTGACATAACTGTAACCTATAGGCCTATTAAACAACACACACACGTTGTTATGAAATTAGAATGTTTTTATTCAAAAGTAACAGGTCATGCACATAACAGCGTGCACACAAACCCCAACCCTGTGTGTTGCTCAAACACACGCCCATCACGCTGGAAAACCATCCTCGTCGGCTCGATGAGACGCCTGGTGGTGCTGATGTGATAGATGAGGTGAGAAAGGAGGCAGGGAGACAAGAGAAAAACTTATGTTGTTCTTGTGTACAACAAAAATCACTGGCCCAGCTGTCATTATCACACTGAAGGATCCTTAGATCCTTCCATGCAAATTATTGTGTTGTGTTTAAATTTTATGTTTGTTTTTAATTTCATTTATAATCATTTATCTACATTATTATTCATAATCATTTTACAATCATTAGTCATTCACATAATTCATATTTAATTATTTATTTGATTATTTAAGTATTTATTATTTATTCATTTACTCATATATATTGTTCATTTATATTATTCATTTATATGTTTTTATATTTTATATTTCTTATTATTTTCCTTGCTTATGCATTTTCATTATTGTTCAGTTCCATGATTGCGGGGTTTCATGAATTGTTTGGTCTAAGAAATAGATAACGGGGATGTTTATGGAAATTCAAGGTTTATGGGATGTTGAATCCGTTTGATATATCATTGTTCTTTGAGCTGTACTCTCCAGACGAAGTTTGAACATTGAAACATGCGCAACTAAAACTGTTCAATAAATTCTGTTATACTTTTTTACCATTATCACTTCGTCTCCTGCTTCTGCTCTTTTCTGGCTTCCATCGATCAACTTCATAACTAACAGAAACCTGCTTGTTAGTGGGGTTGGGGTAACTACAGCTTGCTGACTAGTTGTCCTGTTACCAAAAGACTGATATATTTCTGACGGGATCTGGTGTCCGGGGCTGGATCCTGATTGTCTGGCGTGGAGACCTGATCTAACAACACCAAACATTTTAAAGTTAAAAGATCACAAATCAAGTCAATTTTAATGTTTTAGCCTATTAGAACATTTCGTTACTTTATATGAAATAAACGTAAACTGAAATGATACCAAATTTACTTTAAAAAGTACATTTCAGCTAGTTGCCAAATAAACATTAATCACTTTCATTGACGTACTTAAACAGCTCAAGCTACAACAGAAATAACAATGAGTGTAAACTTAGCAAAAATAGATTTACACCATCTAAATAAGTTTTCTAACAGTTTATGTTATTAACATTCCCTATTTAGATCTGACTTCTCTACAAGACATCCATCCTATTGTAGAGCTCCATGATCATCAAGAACCTCCAACCTCTGAAGTCCTCCCTGCTGTAGAAGAACAGCTGGAGCCAGACGTCCTCCAACATCAGGACGTCCAAACTCCAGCTAAAGAGGACAAAGTGGAAGAGCTGGACGAGGGTAAATTTACTGCCATAATGCAGTTCTCACTTTCCCAGTAAAAAAAATCAATTTACATTGTTTGGTTGATTGATTTATAATTTGACTATGCAATATTTTATTCATATTATTGGTATTCCCCACTTTAGATCAGACCTCTCTACAACACAACACTATTGTAGAAATCCATGATCTTCATGAAGCTCCAGCTTCTGAAGTCCTCTCCGCTGTAGCGGAACAGGTGGAGCAGGACGTCCTCCTACATCAGGACTTCCACATTCCAGTTAGTTCCTCCAAAGATGATAAAGTGGAAGAGTTGGACAAGGGTAAGATTACTGCCTCAATCTAAAACATTATACACACACATTCTCACATTCACAGTTTTTCAAACATTCCCCTAAATGAGGAACAACTCAAGTATGTAATATTTCATTCATATTATTGGTATTCCCTTCTTTAGATCAGACTTCTCTACTGCAAAATGTAGAGATTCCTGATCTTGGAGAAACTCCGGTCTCTGAGGTCCTCCCTGCTTCTGAGGAACAGCTGGAGCAGGACGTCCTCCAAACTCAGGACGTCCCCAATCCAGTTAACTCCAATGAAGATAATGAAGCTGAGGAGCCAGACAACAGTAAGTATAACACATATAAGAGAATTAGAAAATGTAATTCTAATCTGAATTATAAAATGCATGATAAAATCATGCTCAACATTTGTTTATCTTTCAATAGGCCACATTTTCTGGTGATATGAATTCGGCCAGAAGCTGGGTCAAGGAGGCTACGGCTGTGTGCATGCAGGAACTCAATGCATGGATGGCCTGAAGGTTACATATCTTTACTTACTCTGTTTTAACAAAACTTTCCATACCTGTTCAGTATTCATAACTGGAATGATCTCTGTGTCTCTAATGGTTACTTCTTTGTTTTGTTGATCAGATGGCTGTGAAAATTCCTGACAAGACACCAGATATGCCATATATCATAGTTGTGAGTAACCTGCACTCTGTATATTATCACTTCTCTGTCACTGTTTTCAGTTTCTAAAATATTCATGAAAGCATCTCCAATTAATCATCATATGTTCTTTCTTTTAGCCTGGTCATCCCAAACGCCTCCCCATAGAGATCGGCCTGACACTCATGGCCAATATGGGCTCCAACGTCCCGCAGATAATCAAACTCTTAGACTGGCAGGACGACCCGCACCACTACGTCATGGTCTTGGAGCGGCCCATGCCTAGCATGAGCATGTTTAATTTTGTGAAGCTCCGACAAAGGTTTCGATGAGCGTGGCGTCTTCCATCAGGATATCAAACTGGAGAACCTCCTGGTGAACCTGGACACTTTGGAGGTCAAGTTGATAGACTTTGGACGCGGCATGCTCATGAGGGACTCCGCCTACATGGCCTTCAATGGTATATTTGATGATTTGCTAGTGGGTTGTTTAGCTTGCTAAATCCACACCCTGCTGTAAATGCCTTAGAAATGGATTTATTGTCAAAAACTGCCTTTAGGCACAGAAATGTTCTGTCCACCGGAGTTTAATGTCGACAGCAGGTACCACGCAAAGCCAGCGACAGTTTGGTCATTAGGTATCCTGCTGTTTGTGATGGTCTGCCGTTATTATCCGGATGACGAAGACCTGAACAGGATCAGTAAGAATGACTGGTCCAAACCTGAGCTGTCACAAGGTGATATCTTCATCAAAGAACAAAGATGGACAATTGCAATTCTAAATATGAACGTATGCAATTTGAAATCTAAATATAAGGTGCAACATATAAATTAATAATCAAACATCTCTCTCATTGTTTTTGAACAGAATGCTGCCAGATGATTCACGATTGTCTGGAGCGTGAGCCGCAGCAGAGACTCATCCTGGAGGAGATGCAGCTCCATGACTGGTTTATGGTAAGATTAGAGTCTAAGACTGGCTAAATGTTTGTTCATATAACCAGTCAAATTTGCTGTACATGTAATGTATTTAGACAAATATCACTGGTTTTGTTTTTGTTTCAGTTCATGGAGTAAGACATGGAGAGCAACAAAGAACAACTCCCTGTCACGGCCAATCGTCTTTCAATTCCTCCACTTTGGCCTTGGCGTCTTGCATCCTGGAAACTTGAACCAGCATTATTTATAACTTGTTTTAGATACGTGTTTGTGTTAAGATATCTATGCACTGTTATATTAGCAGAGGGTGACTGTACATTGTACATCTTTCTTTCTCCTTACCACTGTAATGAATCTCTGTATATATATGTATATATATTACAATATATATATATATATATATATATATATATATATATATATTGTAATATATATAAATTATATATATATAAATTATATATATATAAACAAAAAGTACCCTTCCATCCACCACTACACACTCATCCATGACACCAAAATTTTGTTTAGAGTGTACACAACTATTCAGAAATGTCAAAATTACAAAAAAAATGTACACAAAACTTTACACAAAACACATCCCATGGTAGCATGATAGAATTTTTGATGTAACTGTAGTAAGTACTAACTATAAGATTTATAAAGCACTTTTGGCCTAAATAATGTGTATATTTTTAAACGACAACACTGAAACAATGCCACTGAATTGAAGGGAAACTCACATATTTTGCTGATTATTGCTGCAGAAAATGGTCAGTTGTTGTCATGTTTTGGGCTGGCTAGACCAAAATCGGTCAGACTGGGAAAAACATTTGGAAATACTATAGTCTGCCAAAACTGATAACAAATCAAGGAGAAGAGTGCATAAAACTGTCTGAGGAACAAAACCCTGGTGAAAAATCCAGCATATGCTGGCAGGTATGTTTTGATGCTGGTTCAAGTTGGTCATTTGCTGGTTTACATGACCAGCATAAACCAGCTAACAACCACCATAACCAGCATCAAAACATACCTAACTAGCATCCCAGCATCAAAACATACCTACCAGCATATGCTGGTTTTTTCCACCAGGGAAGGCGTTTGTGGCCAAACTGAACCAGGATTTCCAGGGCAAGAATCTTGACAACATTTGTGTTTGTTCTCATTTCTGGTCAGGTAGGTGAAATATTAGGCTAATATCTTAATTAATACTGCTCGTACATATCTTTACCACCTATTAACTTTAGTTTGTCAAAATACTGTGCCCTTTCCTGGTTCCTAAGTCCTTCTCTAAACAATTTAGCAGCTTGCACGTTTTTTTCTGTGGTTTAGACAGCATAAATTAGCAGAACAACATTTTCAGTAGTACATTAACCATGCAATCAATGCTGCTGTTTAAATCCGAGTATCTCTAATATCTAGTATCTCCATGATGTATGAAATGCTTTAGCATTTAGCACAATATAGCATCGTTTTTATTTCCTGTCAACAACCCTATTAGAACAAACCATGAACATACCAGCTGAGAACAACTGGTATAAAATAAATTGGTGGCTCAGTCATGCATTTATTCAAAGCAGATAAAAGCTCATGAAGAAAATGATCGCCTCAGACAAGTAGCACAACAGCGATTTTAGTTTTAAATAATTTAATACTTTTTAAAATTATTTGGTTTACTACATTTGACCTGTGTACCACACTAAACATACAAAATAACAAGAAATAGTTAATCCATAATCCATTAAATGATGCACTGAGAGTGTAACTGTGACCCTTCTATGTGAATGGAGGGCTCAAACTACCCGACGACAGTGTAGCACAGACGGAGGTCCATTGTGTACAGCACCTAAAACAGCCTTTACACTATTAACATCTTCTCAGGTACACTTGAACACAATTTCAACTCATTTAAATGGATGTTTTTGTACAGCAGGTCAGAAATATTGGAGATAGATACAAACATATTTAGAAACAAATCAAACTCACGGTTATCTCGCCTTTGTGTGTTAAATGAAAAGAGGAGAATCGTTAAAAATCAATGAATACACAGCAAAGTGCCAAGATTCTCCTAATCGCATCAGGATAACAAAGAGCTAGGTAATCAGAGATCCGTCGGTTTAACAGGCGACGTTTGGGTTTTATCGCGATCGTTTTCAGGAAGATTGCTGTAGCCATTGAGCTCCGGCTGCTCACATATTATTTCCTACAAACACCCTGGAACACAAAAGCTACCGTCAAAGTGAAATTGCACCACCAACAATTCAGTATTAAACATTAAAATTTGTTTCAGTAAAAATAAAAAAACAACAAGAGTAAAACCCTACAGGCATAAAAAAATATTCCTCTTTTTGTTTTCATGATACATTTCAAGTACACTAAGTTTAATTCACATCAAGTGTAGAACATCTCAAAGCAGAAGCACTAAATTCACTCACATCATAAGCTTGAGTTGAACTATGTGTTTGACACGGACACACTGTGCACTGCAGCTCTTTAGGGAAATTCATTCTCATGTATTTTGTGCAGAGATTTCCTCCTCTGAATGTAAACAGAGCTTCCAGCTCGTCTTGAACCATTTACCGCAGCATGTTAACCACAGACGCACGTCCGAGTGATTGTTCACATTCACGATAATAATATGAAACCAGTGCTGAGGCAGCACGGAATATTGCACGTTCAAACGCTTGAGACACAATTGTACTCTGTACAGTATGTACACAATATCTGTGCTCTGTGTCTCCAGAGGGAGTGTGCGTTAGGCGAGGGGTTTCTCTCTCCCCTACGCTGAGTCGGGTCAGGGTGGATCTGTGTGGTTTTGGATGGGCTTTGTAGAGTTTCTTTGGGATTTTGAGTTTCAAGAATTGCACTTCACTTATTTTGTATCACTTATAAGAGTTTAAGAAAGATAAGCAACCCATCCAAAAGCCCTGAATCATGCAGAATGTTTTAACAAGTACAATTATGTTTTCAGTTATATAGCTTTTAAAAAATGTTTTTATGCTAATTCATTCCTGTAATATTTTATTGCACTTTCATAATGCAATAAAATGTTTTTCAGAAATGTGAAACTATCGATTGTTAATGGAAAAGTCAGCAGTCAGACATCTCCGATACTCCTCTACTTTACATCCTGTGGAAAAAATATGGAAGCCTGCCAGTGCCAAATTAAAAGTCCTTCAAGGACTGCATTTCCCAACCTTCAGTCCAAAACAAACACGCTGAAACAAATACATATTAATCAAAAAGGCTTAAGAACCATTATTTACAAGTAAGTAATTGATCAACTTCAAATTCAGTTCACATTTTAACGAAACTACTTGAATCAATTTAGTTGTACCGTAACGACCATAGAAATTAATTTTAGAGTTCTGAACTACACTTGATGTTGTCACCAAAGAAAAACAGAGGGATGTGCATTTTATCTGGAATATTAAGAGCATGAACCCAATTATTCCACAGGATGTGCAAAAATTGTACATTTAGAGGTACAACAGCTTGTCCCCTTATGCCCAAAATATACTTTGGGTTTTTTTTTTTGTATATGTACGCTAGCGTATGCGTTCAGTCAAACGTGTGGCCTTTCAAAGTACACCCCATTTGATGTTGCGCACAAACGCAGGCGGTCGACACATGCACTCTTGAAATCTTCATCCATGTCCAGTGTCTACTCTAAGCTTCCCCAGAATTTATGACCGATTACAAATATTTTTTTAACTCCTTCGAACCAAAGCTGGGCTTTCCCATACACTCTCACTCACAAGCGCTTGTCAATGTGGCCGTCTGTTGTTGTTGCAGTCTCCGCTTTTTTGTTGTTGTTGTTCTGTATCTTTTGTTTATTTTTCTACTGTGAAACATCGGCCCAGGACATGTTGCCATCTTGGGGAACAACTGATTATTGTAAAACAAATTCAATGCGCATGTGCGACTGGTTACAAAAATCGGACGTGCGCATTCGGTGTGTGCATACTGTACACTGTCCCTTGCGTATGTGTAAAAAGTGAAGTATACTTTAGGCTTTATTGGGTCATCTTTGTACCTTATTTACCCCTAAGTGATGCACAGTAGTACATTAAAGGTATATATTACTTATCTAACATACAAATATGCAACTTTCAGGGGTAGACAAGCTACAAATTTGTCCTTTTAAGGCAGGGGTGTCCACTGTCCTGCAGATTTTAGCTCCAATCCTAATAAACACACCTGAACCAGCTAATCAAGGTCTTCCTAAGCATGCTAGAAACTTCCAAGCAAGTGTGTTGAGGCAAGTTAGAGCTAAACTCGAGTTTGGACACCCCTAGTTTAAGGGTACTACCCCATCAACAAGCTGTGCCCCTAAAGGTACAATTTCTGGTACAATTTTTTTTCTGACAGTGCACAACAATAAGGCTGATAGCCATAACAGCGCTAATACTTAGAGAAACCTAATCTATGAGGTTTCATCTGAGGGTTGCAGCAAATTCAAACACCAAAAGCACTTCCACTGACACTAATGGGTCCATCTTCACGCACTTTTGATGATCAAGGAATAATCCCAAATAACATTAGAATGTTATCTCCGAATTTGGACTAACTGATCCCTTTTGTGATCTTGAGTGACCGTGACTCATTTTCTCTCTCATTGTCTGGATTTGAAAATGGTTTTGTCTCCACAATGCATATGTTTGATGGATGTATTAAGTTCTAAAAGATCTAAACTGGACCAGAGCAGGTTTGCCTCAGAGATGTAGATGAACCCAGTGAGGAAACTCTCGGCCAGCACTGACTCTTTCTCATTTTCCTTCTTTCTTGCTCTCAATCTCCATTCATCTCCATCACCTTTTCTGTGAGGATTTCCCGGAAGGTCGAAAGTTGCTTCATCTGCTCCGTCTGCATCGAGTGTCGTCTCATCAGCTTCTTCTTCATCTTGAAGTCTGGTCCACGTTTTGGGGATGACGGCGCGACCGGCAGTAGGATCTTGCTCCCTGAGTGAACAGGAGAAGTGGGCTTTCCGTTGGCACGGATATCAGGAATGGGTCGCTGAGGGTTGACGTTGAGAGGTGGAAGGAACCCAGGTCTTGTGTGGGAGATGTGGTCCAAAAGGAGAGTGCCTGATCCCCGCCGTTCCAAGAGTCCTGTTGGACGCCGCCGAATTGTGATAGGAGACACAGAGTTGGGAATGCTCTCCAGAGACTCTCGAGAAGAGCTGGTGAGCAGCGACAGGGGAGAGGCATTGTACTTGCGGCGTTCCACTGAGACACGTCCAGAATCTGGAGATCCAGGGATGGAGGCAGGGCACAGGTGGGTGTCCGACTCGTAGTGTTCCATGCGGGTGAGTTTAGGGTGTGGTAAACCACGGATTCCTGTTGGTGCCTGAGCCACATTGTCCTGAGTCTCAGGGGCCGTATTTCTGCGATACAGTGACTGGTGCTGATGGACTTTATCCGCCCAAGAAGAGCCACACAGTGCTGCACAGTCTTCCGAACAGGACCGGTCCATCAGCTTCGGAGAGGATGGGTCGTGGGTCTCTATACTGTGCCTTCGTGACAGGAGAGGTCTGCCTGGACCAGAAACTGTCATCCCATTCATCTCCGAGACCAACTTGTCCTCCTCTGCTAAATCGCTCTCTATCCGCTCCACTCTCTCAGCAAGTACGGAAGGAGCCACCAGACCCCACGGCTCAGAGTTCAGTCTTTTCAGAAGCTTACGGGGCGGTGGTCTCCTCTCCCCTTGTGGTCTGCTGGAGGGTAGTGGGAGTGCTGAAGTTACAGCAAAGCTGAAAATACCTTCCTCCTCTTCACCGGGGGCAGAGCCAGAGGTATGGATCTCCACCTCAGACGGAGACATGCAAGCAGGGGAGAGCTTGTCCACTATACCCGGAGACGGTGGGGAGTTCAGGTATTGTTTGGTCTTCTTAGTGCCAGAGGGAGATGTGTCGGTGGTAATGATGATTACCTCTTTACCTTTGGCTTTGCAGGCATCCAGCAGAACCTGGAGAGTCTCCCTATCGCCTTTATTGATGGCGTGTACAAGTGCCGAGGCCCCAGAGTAGTCCTTCAAGCTGGGATCGGCGCCGTTTTCCAGCAGCAGCGACACCACCTCTTTGCCTGCCTGTTCTGCACATGCATGCATCAGGGCGGTCCGACCCGATTTGTCAGGGATGTTTGGGTCTGCTCCCTTCTCAAGCAAGTACCGCACCATTCTCTGCCGGGTCTGCGGATCATCGTATCCTGCCAGACAGGCTGCTATGACGGGCGTCTCCCCTCGCTCATTTCCTTCATTGATATAGGCTCCGCCTTCCAGGAGGAGGCGAGCGAGGCGGAGTTTGCCCTGGAACACCGCCTTCAGAAGGGCATTGCCCTCCGCGTGCAAGGCCCCTCCATCACCCATGATGTCTCGCTCTCCACCTCTAGAATCCCAGAATCCCCCACCCCTCTCCTCCACCGGGCTCAGCACTGTCGGTACATCCCGGCTCAGATTCTGGTGAACCTAAAATGAAAACAAATAAAAGTGGTTTATCAGAGGGTTGCTTGACATTTGAATATTGGCAAAATCACAGACACTGATCTGACACCAATGGCCAGTTTTACTAACAGCTTGCGTCAGGTTTTACTAAAGACACAAAGTGAAGAATTAGTGCTGAAGTTGGCGCCAATAGCCTTGTGGGGAGTGCACCGACATATGGTGCAGTTGTGCCTCGGGTGTCCCGAGATCGAATCCTGCCTTGTGGACCCGATCCCACCCCCCCTCTCTCGCTCCCACTCACTTTGTGTCTCATCTCCACTCTCCTTTCAAAGTAAAATGGAAAAATGGACAGGAAAAAAAAAAGAATTAGCGCTGAAAAGTTAGTTTTGGCCTGACCTTAATGAATATGAATATGTATTTGTATTTGGACTTTAATGGTGCCCCCAAGTTTGAACTTTCAAAATGCAGTTTCAAATGGCTCTAAATTACCACAGCCGAGGAAGAGGGATCTTATCTAGTGAAACGATCAGTCATTTTTTAAACAAATTGACAATTTATTTACTTCTTAACCTCAAATGCTCGTTTTGTCTCTGCGATGAGCGTGCATAGTCTGTGTAATCCGGATCAATAAAAGACGACTTGGAACCCTATCAAAACCTCTTTTTATCTTCTTTGCACGTAAAAAGTATTCTCGTAGCTTCATAAACTTAAGGTTGAATCACTGATGTCACATGGACTTTTTTTTAGATGTTCTTACTACCTTTCTGGACCTTGAACGTGGTACTTGTGTTACTATCTATGTAGGGACAGAAAGCTCTCAGATTTCATCAAAAATATATGTGTGTTCCGAAGATGAACAAAGGTCTTACGGGTTTGGAACAACGTAAGGGTGAGTAATTAATGACAGATTTTTCATTTTTGGGCGAACTAACCCTTTAACTAAAGTTAATGCATACAGCCTTATTGTGTTCTTATTGTGTTCTGAACACTGTGTCCTGTGGGCTGACACTCTGTACAACCCTGTACTCTTTAACACAGTCTTTCTCTCCATCTTCTCTATAATGAAGGCAGGAGAGAGATGATAATGGCAGTCCAGTAAAGAAAAGAAAATTGAATTCCTGAGTGGTGCAAAGAGCATCGAGACATGTGACAAGCTCAGTCAGCTCTGCACATGTACATATAATTTATGATATGTATTCATCTTACACACAGATACCAGGCACAAAAATTATGTTCGAAATGGTTTCATTTGTTATCTTATGTTTTGCCATTGCAAGGTATAACAAATGAACCATATTTCCAATGTTTAACTTGACAGTACAGGATGTTTTTTTGGACAAAAGTGCAAGCTGGTGACAATGTGAAAGATGATAATTTTAAAACCAGTAAAAACTCCATACCTAAAAAAAAATCCCATGCTTTCAGGTGCACATTCACTCTTAATCAGAAACCTTCACATCATGCAATGCACAAGTTATACAGAACGTAGGCAATCAGATCATTACACTAACTATCTTTGTAAGATGATTAGAGCGAGCGACAGGAGATGTGGCAAGAGAGCAACCAGTCCAATAACAGCATTATTAACATGCCACAGCCATCGAAATCAGCTTGAACCTATTTGAAATTCAATGAGCCCAAAGTCACATAGCATATTGATACAGGCACTGAGAACGAAGCCCCGCCTTTTCTCAAACAGAAACTGATCAATGAGCTACACAAATGGGGAGGAAAGAAGGATTAAATTGGTTTGACTACATGGTCGATCATGTATTGTCATGAAAGGTTGTTATGGAGGGTCAGCTATGCATGCTGGTGATGTTAAGTGACTTACCTGAGGTCAAATGCACAAGGACAAATGTAAGACGTTCTACTGGATTTTCTTTTTTTTTTATGTTCTTATTCCTTCACTGTCTGATTAATTGAAGACAGTGAGACTCTTACTCTTCTAGTTATAATTTGTGTGATTTATTCCTAGTGGGCTTCCTCTCACTGCTGCACCTGAGCTCTGGTGATATAAAGCAGCGGAATGCTGAGATGTACTAGGACTAAAAAAAGCCCAGGACCCATGCTTGCCACAGGACAACACATAACAGATAACAACCCACTACACTGTATGTACTACCATTCAAATGTTTGGGGTCAAACTTTTTCATACTTTTATTCAGCAAGGATGCACTAAATTGAAAAAAGAACCCTAAAAAATGTATCACTGTTTCCACAGATATATAAAACAGCAACTGTTTTCAACATTGGCAATAATAAGCATTTATTAAGTAGCAAATCAGCATATTAGAATGATTTCTGTAGGATCATGTGACACTGGAGACTGGAATAATGATGCTGAAAATTCAGCTTTGCATCACATGAAAAAATTCAATTTAAAAATATTCAAAATAGAAAACAATTGTTAAAATCGTAATAATTTTTACACAATTCAATACTATTTTCGATCAAATAAACGCAGCTTAGTTAGCATAAGAGACTTCTTTGCAACATGAAAAAAAAAAAAAACATTTTACCAACCCTAAACCTGAATGAACAGTAATATATTTAAAGTGTATAATAAAATGTATTGCCTAATAAATAAACATCCTTATATACACTGAATTTTAACTGTACTTTGATTGATATTAAATAACTAATATATTAAAAACAGCTGTTATTTTAAAACTTGGCTTTTTCTAATAGTATGTAACCCTGAACCACAAAACCAATATATATATATTTTTTTTTTTTAATTGAGATTTAAACATTATCTGAAAGCTGAATAAATAATGCAAATTAAATTATTGTTAGGTTAGCACAATATTTGGCTGAGATGCAACTATTTCAGAGGGAGCAAAAAAAAAAAAAAAAAAAAAAAAAAAAAAAAATCAATATACTTTTAAAAAAAATCACCTTTAAAACTGTCGAAATGAAGTTTTTAGCAATGCATATTACTAATCAAAAATTAAGTTTTGATATATTTATAGTAGGAAATTTACAAAATATCTTAATGGAACATGGTCTTTACTTAATATCCTAATGATTTTTGGCATAAAAGAAAAATCGATCATTTTGACCCATACAATGTATTTTTGGCTATTGCTACAAATATACCCATGCTACTTATAATAGTATAATTTGCTAACCATATGTTCAATCTCTAGGAAGCGATGATTCCTGTGCTGCTTTACTAAACATTGTCTATTTCATCTGCGTATGCCAGGATCTGCAGCTTAAAACAGACAGCCTGAGGATGGAAAAATAAACCATTTTTCCATTATATTTTAACTTGGCTTCAACAACCATCCCCAAAATCAACCACCCCCCCAGAAGAGGTCCCGCTGCTCTCTAAGCCTATCTCTGGCAATATGAAGAACATTGTGAACGTCAAGAGTGTGTACAAGCTGTACAGAATTCACATCCTCCTGCATCACACCAACACACCCACAGACCCCGAGCTGTTCCTCCTGCCTGCCTTCTTAAGGAATTCTCTGTGATTTCCGAGCCAGCTCAGCTCAGGAAAGCAAGAGGAATGCTGTTTTTTGCCTACTGATTATGAGAGGTGGAGAGGAACAGGAAGAAAAGAACTGTTCTTTGAAAGCGTAACCGCCAAAAAAATCCGTCTTTAAGAGACTGGGGTCTCCGGGATTCGAGACGGTGAGGTTAATCTCCTGTCTCACACACACCGGGCAGCATGGATGACTCATCTTCATGATAGACTCACTGGAGAGATGTGGCAGGCATCGTCTCTCAGGAGATCAGCCTGCTGAAACCCACAGGCCTTCTTACATGTATCTTGACCTGACATGTGCATTGTGACCAGGCTGTTTTAAACGCTCCAGTGAGAATTAAAGGGGGAAAAAGGAAAAAGGTGGAAAAATAAAATCAGTGCTCTTACATGACAACAATGTACTAAAAATGGAAAGCTTTTCTATTTTTAACCACAAATGCTCATCTTGCACTAGCTCTTCATGCATTACATAATTGCGTTGGAAAAATCACATGCATTAAGCTCTTCATATATATAACTACTACGGTTCAAAAAGGGAGGATAGGGCAAAAAACTCGTCCAACATTGTTGTTTTACTTTTTTTGTAAAGGGCGTTTGACTTTCTTTGCACGTTGGCTTTGTAAACACTGGGTCAGTACTTCCGCCCACATCATGCATGACCTTTTTAACGTAACTACATAATGCATGAAGTCATACTAGTGCAAGATGAGCATTTGTGGGTAAGTATTTAAATTATTATTATTATTATTATTATTATTTAAATGACCAATCGTTTCACAAGATAAGACCCTTATTCCTCGGCTGGGGGCTCTTTGAAGCTGCATTGAAACTGCAATTTGGACCTTCAACCCACTGATCCCCATTGAAGTCCACTATATAAAGAAAAATCCTGGAATGTTTTCCTCAAAAAACTTATATTATCAGGAAATTTTTATTCTGGAAGTGAACTAAAGGCTCTGTGACAAATTGCTTAGGCTCCATATTGTAAGTCGCTTTGGATAAAAGCGTCTGCTAAATGCAGGAATGTAAATGTTAATGTCAGGACCTTTATTGTGAAGCTTAATTCTATTGCTCTTGTCTGTGACCATAATTCACAGGTGTCCTTTGCTTAATTATAAGTCTGTGTAAAAACATTCCTCATGTTTCCCTTGACTTTGGTCAAGTATTCAGTCACACAGTGAAACTCACAATGTGTCACGATATTAAGAAGCAAAGTGCAGTTTATTCTGAGAGTTTCATTTCAGTTAAGAACGCAGAAGTAAGGCTATGGGTGAGACTTACGGTTCATTAACCGCTATAGGGAATTAACAGTAACTGTCTGCACTACAAACCAGTGTGTTCATAATTAAAATAATATGGTAAGACACCAATTTGCAATATCAAGCAGCAAAACGAGCTGTTTTGTACAGCTAAAAATAGCTTGAAGCAGATGAGACCGGAAGCCAGACCCAAAAAATTTACAGACAGCCTTCCAGGTTTTAAAGCAGAGCTGATATGTACTGATATATGCGTAAAAGATGCATATAGATATGCATGTACATGCAGCTACTGCAATTTTGCACCAGCATCTGTGTTTTCTAAATAATAAATTGTTTTCTAGTCTAATTTGCATACTTTATAGATACTTGTCTAGAACCACAAGGGTTATTTATACACAGACTGATTAAACAAGCAACACCTGGTACAATTCAGGGAGGGTTTGTGAACATTACATTCGCCAGATGCTTTTCACAAAGTGACTTATGTTGCATCGAAGGTATAAATTTGATCAGTTGTGTCTTTGACCCCACAAAACAAGCACAAAAGAACTTTAAAATAAAGTCTTGATGCTAAACAGAACAAGAATTGCTTGAAAAATAAAAAACATAACAGAAGTCTGATTCTTCAGTTGTGTAACTCCAAAATGGATGTTATGTCACAAATGACACACTGAAGATGTCGTACTTACTTTTTCCACTCTTTCAATTCATACAGGTGGACAAACAACTGTCATCATCTTTCAATCATGTCAACATTTCTGTGGCTTTGTTCAGACAAGCAAGCATTTCGAACTTCAAATCTCTTATTTTTGTAGCCTAAACAGCACAAAAAAACAACCGAAATTGTGATTTTAGACCTAATCCAAACCAAATAAAGATTTAAGAACTAATTAATCGCAAGATAAATTTGACTGTGAAAATACCCACAAAATACTATTTAAAGCTATTTTTGTGTTAAATGAGAAAGTATCAAGTAGACATTACAAATTATAGCTTTAGAAAGAAATATTATGATTCAACATAAAATTTATTACGCATAACCATTTAGGCTGCAACGGCCTAATGTAAACTATAGAGCATAAAAGATCATTTGAGAAACAGTATTTTTTGTTCCTATAATTAAAGTAACAGCTTTATTACCAACAGTCTTCAAAATAGCTTCTTTCATGTTCCACAAAAGAAAGGTTTGAAACAACATGAGGGTAAGTAAACTGACAGAATTTAAATTTTTTGAATAAACCATCCCTTTAATGTTTTTATTTTTATTATTACTATTATTATTATTATCATTTTTAAATGAATGGTACTCTAAATAAATGAAATCTGCCAGCAGGTGGCGGTAAATGTCTTAATGAGTCATTCACTCATTCGATTCGATTCGTTCAAATGGCTGATTCATTCAGGAATGAAGTAAATGGAAGTAAATCTTTATGAATGGGCATTTGAATCATTGATTCACACAATTCGTTCAAAACAAAATTAATTCAGAAACTAAACACTGCTGTGTTTCTCAGAGATGCGCATTAAAGTTAATATGTTCTCTGCAAAACTGAGCAAAAACACATTGTGTTAAAAATATAGCACAATATCAACAAATTATTTACTGAACTGTTGTATAAAATCACATTTAAGCTTGTGGATAGATCGGGACAAAATCAGCACTCATGTCATATTGCTCTTGCTGCCTTTGTGATATATGATGTATATAAATATGAGACAAAGGGGCATTTTTTTTTGCACCAATATCTTGAACTTTAAGGCATAACTGCATTTATGAATATATCCCATTGATCTTAACAGGTTAGTTCACCCAAATTTGAAAATTCTGTCATTAATTACTCACCCTTATGTCATTCCAAACTTGTAAGATCTTCGTTCATCTTCATAACACAAATTAAGATATTTTTGATAAAATCCGAGAGCTTTCAGACCCTGCATAGACAGCAATGCAACTGAAACATTCAAGGCCCAGAAAGGTAGTAAGGACATTGTTAAAATGCACCATGCGTTGCTGTCTATACAGGGTCAGAATGCTCTTGGATTTCATCAAAAATATCTTCATTTGTGTTCTGAAAATGAACAAAGGTCTTACAGGTTTGAGGGTGAGTGATGACAGAATTTGCATTTTTTTAGTGAACTATCCCTTTAAAGGTTCTTCATACTGTCTGCTTGTCTACAACTGTGTCCGAATTCACTCAGGATAAATAACCAGTGCGCAAATATTGCAGACAATTATGCTTATTAAACTGAAAGAAGCTTAAAATGTGATTTATTGATTGATATGATTTATGGCGCACCCCTATGAGCTTCCATAATTGATTCTGTTATTTCACTGTTTATCACTGTGAAGCTGCTTTGACACAATCTATGTATAAAGCGCTACAGAATAGGCGACCTGACTTAACTCATTTTCTCTTGCATCCATTATGCATTGAAGGATGTCAGGATGACCCGTCAATATTCGGTGTATGTGTAAATATATCAGATATTGACTTTGCTGAACAAACGCATCCAATTTTAATCACTTGAAAAGTGGCAGACAACCAGACAGCTCTCAAGATTGAATCTGATAGATAAATCGGATTTATGTGCCATCTGAACAAAGCCTTTGCTCTTCCAGCATTCCCCACGGATCTTCGAGTGTGTACGGATCAGCGTAGTGGAGAGCTGTTGAACATGACCAAAATAAACTTGCCAATTTTGCAGCACGCTGAAGAGCACTTGCAGAGGGTCTGAGTTTCAGCAGCACGTCGGAGGAGGGAGGCGACGTACCGCGCCGTCTTGTCGGGACAAATCGTATCTAATTCTTTATGCTCTCCCGACAGATGATGGAAATGAATATCATGTCTTCATTCTCATGCCTCTGAGAGCCCCCACCCCCTGGCTTTCTGTTTTATGTAACAGCAGTGTGTGTGTGACTCAAGGCTGCATCTGAGGTTGCGCGAGGGGGCCCGTGACCATAAGGGGCTGCGCAGTCAAGCGTTATCGCCCCACCAAGAGCTGCTGTTTGCCTCATTAGATCACACGGATCGAGGCAGGTGCAATCACTTTTACAGCAGCTGAGAGAACAGCATCCATCAGCGGTGCACCGATGACCCTTTGACCCAGTCGCTTCAGAACCGCTGAGGCAATTCATCACTCATATTGGCAACTTCAAAGAAAACCGTCCTGCGGAGGGGCAATGAGATTATCTGCTTCATATTAAATGTCCTAAGCGTTCCTGACACTGCTGTGTGTTTACTCCGTATTGTTTACTATGGCATGTTTAGGTCTTGCTGACGGTTTCGACGCCGCACATGTCGTGCCAAGTTCGTTTTTCTCCTACACTTGGTCTGTAATGAGATGAATGACAACAAAACCACTTGACTCGACTAGACCGAGTGTTCAGTGATTTACAGAGCTGAGAATGAATTCACCTCAATTCGAGAGCAATCTGCGCGTCCCCTTTCTCATAACTGCACACAACCGCATACCAATGCATTCTCTCTGCCCTCGAACTGCAGATGCCAGAAATAAAATATGGTTTTATGCAGACAGGAAAGCGGCTTCATGTGATCAACGCAGAAATCTTATGATTTATATACTGTCCAGTATATGGGATACGTCTTGTGTTTATGATCACTGCGTTTGTTTTTTCCATTTTGATACTGTTTTTAGGACAAATTAATTCAGTGCATCTAATTATGTCACTCTTACAGTTCCAATTACTTTTTCATTACTGTAAGATAGTATTTATGCAGTCTTACAGTAAAAAAAAAATAATGTTATACAATGTATTTTTTAAAGAAAAAAAGCTATATTTTAAAACCAATTAAAGAATGCAACAAATAATCTACTAGCATTATGAATAAGTATCTTAAAAATTTTTCTTTGACATTTCTCATTACTGTAAAACAGCTTTTTTACTGTTGTACAGAAAAATAGTTACACAAAGCTTTTTTCAAAGTACTTTTTAAAAAAAATTAAAGTTAAGGCAACAAATAATCTACTAGCATTATAAATAAATATTGCAATTACTTTTCCTTGACATATTACTTTCTCATTACTGTAAAATAGCACTGTAAAATTATTTTAATAAAATATTTAAGATAATGCAACAAATAATCTTCTAGCATTATGAATAAATAGCTAAAAATGATACATTTTCTGCATTACTGTCATTACTGTAAAATAGCATTTTACTGTCATATAGTAAAAATTATGTTATACAATGCTTTTTTTTAAAGCTTCAATTATTTTATTTAAAAAAAAATCATGCAACAAATCTGCTAGCATGATGAATAAATACTTAACATTTTTACATGGCAGTAATAACTAAGTATTTTATATTATAATAACGAGAAGTGGGGTGCAAAATGTACTGTCAAAAAAAAATCAATCAATAATCCTAATTGTTCTAAAAATAGCCTTAATTCTCCTGGAGTGAAATATTTAATTTTAATTTTAAGTGAGATTCTTCTGCATACTTTATATACTAAAAGAACATATGTGGCATGGTATATACATAGTGCTTCAATAAACTCCAATATTACCATGGTACATGTCCAAAAACATGGTATTGCCGATGCTACGTTCAAAAACCTTGGCAATAGCGTGCACATTCCAATACAATGGTATTATTTTCTTCTAATATAACCAGGTAAGATACCAAACGCCAACATTTCTCATGTTTTGATTGTTCAAGTGGAAATATTACTCAAATCAAACGAGTAAATGCTGATTATGTGTCGCTGTCCGCGGTGCTGAACGCCATTCGCAAAACGGAGCAATTGCCGATTTTGATGCGTTACAGACTCGATTCACACCGCCAGCTGCAAATATCTTCAGCTCAGGACTATTTTTAGTCTTGAAGCATCAAATTTGGTGTCTATTCACGTCAGCTCTCCGCCTGACGCAAAGCTTCAGTGTCCACAAATGAACTTCCAAACAGCAGACGCACACTTCAAGTCTCTGTTAGAGCAAACGTGCACCAATCGCCACATAAACGCTCATATTTTAAGTTTTTGTGAAGTGAGAGATTAAACCTCACAGTTGGAGACCTTACAAATCTTAAACCTTCTCCTTCAGATATCCAATGCAATCTTCAGTGACCTTTTTAAGGAAATGCCAGCAGACATTTAGTGAGACTGAGAATCCGAATTGCAGTGCAATTCGCAACGAACGTTCATAAAGCCTTACGAACAGCTGCAACCACATGCACACCGTTCCTCCAATAAAACATTTGCATAAACATTTAGCTTCAACAACTCACACCAAATGAGCAGCCAGCTACCATTTCTGATTAGAAAATGAGCCGTTTGCATGCTACACAACATAGGACGACTCGAAAATTGCTATATGAAAGTGGTTTGATGTGTGTAATAATAAGAAGGAAGACAGTGCAAGGGAATGTTAAGACATCGCTGCAATATAAAGGACTTAAGCCTGCTTAATTACGACCGTGCTCAGCTGAGATTAACAGAAAATTAAAATTAAATAATAATAAATGTTATCCTACACATGAAGAGCATTTTGAAAGCAACATTTGCAGACTAGAGAGTCTCACCGTGTATCCGCTGTCTTCACTCCATCAGAGCGGCTGATTTTAGCCCGAGAATCCAGCTGCTGTCTGCTGATCCCCGTGTCTTACATCCCCCACATCATCTCTCCTCCTGCGACCGAGAGTTTGGGAGACTCTGCGGGGGCGTGGAGTGGGCAGTGAGCTGATGCGAGGCTCCCACGATCACGCACAGACTCGCTGAGGTCCAGCTTCACCGAGCAAACCACTGACTGACTGACTGACTGAGTGTTCACATGCACATCTCTGCTTTCCACTAGGGGGAAACTTATTCAATTATTTTTAATTCTTTGATCATTTCAAGTTTATCATTGTACCATTGCCTGATTTTTTTTTTAATGCACCCCTGCATGCGTGTGCAACGGTGTTTTGTTTCTAACAAGTAGATGTAAAAAAAATGCAAGTTGATGCATAAGAATTCAATGAGTTTTCCAATAATAATAATAATAGCAGTATAAGTAGTCCTGTCTAAGAAATAGAGCATATTTTGCATGTTGTGATTTGGTGCATGATAACATTTAAGCAATGTGTGCATGTGCAAGTTAAGGCAGCTCTGAGCAGGCTCTGTGCCTGCTCTAAATTCTGCCTAAAGACGCAATGGCGCATTAAACCCATGCAAAATATAAAATATGCCAGCCCTGACCCACTTAAGCACCCGGTGATGAATGTAAATGATGCGGCATTGGTGCAGCCTGTTGTTGTCATGACAGAGCATTTATTATAGAATTTAGCATTTCTATAGTCATAATTTAATTTCTGAAGCACTTTGATGGAATACTTGTGCAATGCATGTGTGCAACCTCTGTGCCAGCTTTGCAGAGTGAAGAAACTGTGTATTTGCTCACTTTAACATTTAAGCTGAAATGCAATAAACACATTTGCAGAGGTGCATGTTCTCCCTCAACATAAATCTGGATTTTTGCTTGCCTTTTTTTATTTTTGGGGCTAAATATATATCAAGGCCCTCTCTGCAAGAAAGCAGGGGGGTGTGAAACAATTCTCAGACTGCATAAATACTAATTCAGTGACTATAGCTATTATTGAACACAGTTTCTATGGCAACTGATTCAGTGGATTCCGACAGAAGCGTTCCCACGGTGACATGCACATGCTGCAGGAGAGAGAGAGAGAGAGAGAAAGAGAGAGAGGTTATAGTAGTGAATGTGCTCTTGCTGTACATGTTTAGATTTAAATTTGTTTAAATATTATGTCCTAACATTTTAATCAATGTTTTTAAGTGTTGTGTTTTTTTAAAATGAGGTTACCTTGTTGAAATGAGCATATGCCTAATTTCTGTCTCTCATACTCGCACACATTTTCTGATTTTGACGGGGGAGGCTGTGAGTCAGCAATATCATGGTTAGTTTTCCTTTCATTATTTTTTCTCTTTTTTTAACAAATGCAGATTTAGCTGAATTTTAGCTGTTTTCAGGTTTTCTAGAAATGCATTTCAGTGCTGCGAGCAGCTTTATCAGGACAGATGGAAATGGAACTGGAGTGATGGGTGCTTTTGGACTTTTAGAAAAACTTTTTTAGAAAAACTTTTCTAGTTTATTAGTTTATTACTTTTGTCTTATAACAAATGCAGCCATGTATCATAGGAGAATGCTGTGATTTTTCTGAAATGTCAAACATTCCACCACAATTCAAATATTTGTGTTTAATACTATTCTAAACAGACATTTTAAATATTTTAGAATAAAATGTGTGTCTTACTAAGGCATTTTTACAGCTACAATTTTATGTATCCTAATTAAACACATTTAAATAATTTGACAAAATTATAGCTTGGTACACAATACAATATTTAACCTCATTTTTCATATTTAATGTTAAGCATGCTCTTCCCTGAAACTTTTGTGTCCCTGATAACCAAGTACACTAACTTTTTTTATTTTATTATGGGGCAAAAATGTTGGACGTTATAGAAATGACATTTAACTGTGGGACAGTCATAGTTTTTGGAAAAATCTGAATGATAAACAAAGAATCTCACCCAGTTTTATAGTAATTTTTTTTAGGTCACAATACTTTCAAATGTCATACATTTAGTTTTTTTGTTTATTTGTTTGTTTTTGTTACGATGGGAAGAGGGTAATGGAACAAGGACAAATCAAAAGTAGATTTTTAATGCTTTTTAAATAAGTCTTTTCTGCTCACCAACCCTGCATTTAATTGATCCAAAGTACAGAAAAAAAGAGTAAAATTACGAAATATTTTTACTACTTAAAATAACTGCTTTCTATTTGAATATATTTTAAAATGTAAT